>NC_092396.1:4830000-5130000 GCF_030028105.1 Mobula birostris | reverse complement strand
TTGAGAAGGCAAAAGCCATCATCAAAGATCCGCCCCATCCCTGCCATCGTCTCACAGCTCCCAGTGGGCAGGAGATACTGAAGTCTGAAGTTCCACATTGCTAGGTTCAGGAGCAGCTGCTTCCCTTTAGCCATTCAGTTCTTGAGGCAACTGGCAAAACTTAAAGTTCAAAGTCCAAAGTAAATTTATGATCAAAGTGCATATATATCACCATAAACAACCCTGAGATTCATTTTCTTGTGGGCATACTCAATAAATCCATAATAGAATCAATGATGAACCACAGAAACTTGGACATTCTACCATTGTGCAAAAGACAAAAAACCCTGCAAGTACAAAAATAAAGAATTAATAACAATAAATAAGTAAGTAAGCAACAAATATCAAGAAAATGCAATAAGCCGTCCCTGAAAGTGAGTCTATAGATTGTGGAAACATCTCAATGATGGGACAAGTGAAGTCGAGTGAAGTTATCCCCTTTGGTTCTAATCACTAACTTCTTGTTCTGACATGTCAGAGCTTGGCCCTCCGCTTGCGCCAAGCACTTTGCCCTACAAGGTGCTACGTTTATTTAGTTCTAATTGTGTTCTTGCCTGTACGATTTTGTAACGAGTAATTGTTTTTTAATGCCATTTTTACTGAGGTCCAGTGAAGATCATTGTTTTTTGTAGTACAACGGAAAAGCATTAACAGAATGCCGAATAAAAGTTTACAGTTATCTTACAAAAGTCAGTTCAATAACCTTATAATGAGAATCAGGTTTATTATCACTGACAAATGATGTGAAATTTGTTGTTTTGTGGCTGCAGCTCAGTGCAATACACAAAATATACTATAACTTATTGTTCGTCTGTCATGTGCTGTGTTGTATGACATAGGTGATCATGGTCTTTCCATTACCATGATTGTTCTTGGCAAATTTCGTGCAGAAGAGGTTTGCCATTGCCTTCTTCTGGGCAGTGTCGTTACAAGACGGGTGACCCCAGCCATTGACAGTACTCTTCAGGGATTGTCTGTCTGCTGTCAGTGGTCACAAAACCAGGACTTGTGATATGTACCGGCTGCTCATACAACCGTCCACCACCTGCTCCCATGGCTTCATGTGATCCTGATCCAGGGTTGGGGGGAGAGTGCTAAGCAGGTGCTACACCTTGCCCAAGGGTGACCTGAAGGCTAGCGGAGGGAAGGAGTGCCTTATACCTCCTTTGGTAGTCATAGCTACCACCCACCACCCAACTATAAGTGTAAAAGGAGAGCAAACGTAGTGAGATAGTGTTCTTAGTTTCATTGTCCATTCAGAAATTGGATGATGGACAGGAAGAAGCTGTTCCTAAACTGTCGTGTGTGTATCTTCAGGCTCCTGTACCTCCTGTCTGATGCTAGCAACCAGAAAAGGGCATGTCCTGGGTGCTAGACCATCCCCTCATCTCTTTGACCCACTGCCATCAGGAAGGAGGTACAGGAGCACCAGGATTAGGACTGACAGACTGAGTAACAGCTTCTTCCCTCAGGCTGTGAAACTAATGAATACTCTGAGGTCTCGACACTGGGACAGTGAGATGTTTACTGTTTATAGAGTAACTGAAAGCTACTGCACAGAAACAGGCCCTTCGGCCCAACTAGTCCATGCCAAACCATTTAAGCTGCCTAGTCCTATCGACCTGGTCTCAGACCATAGCCCTCCAACCCCTCCACGGCCCTCATGCACCTATCCAAACTTCTCTTGAATGTTGAAATTGAAATCACATCCAGTTCATTCCACACTCTCACCACCCTCTGAGTGAAGCTGTTTCCACTCATGCTCCCCTTAAATATTTCACTTTTCATCTTTAACCCATGACCTTTAGTTATAGTCCCACCCAACCTCTGTGGGAAAAGCCTGCTTGCATTTAGCCTATCAATACCTCTCGTAATTTTGTATACCTCTAACAAATTTCCCCTCAGTCTTCTACGTTCTAAGGAATATAGTCCTAACCTATTCAACCTTTCCTTATAACTCAGGTCCTCCAGACCTGGCAACATCCTTGTAAATTTTCTCTGTGCTCTTTCATCCTGCCTGCAGGCAGGTGACCAATCTGCACACAATACTCCAAATTAGGCCTCACCCATGTGTACACTTTATTGTTTACCTGTGCTGTGCACTTCACATGGAGTTTGAATTATATTTTATCAACTTCTTTGTGGTATTATTTTGGTTCATCTGTTTGTGTGTGATATACAGTATGTATTGTGGGTGCACCATCGTCCAGAGGAACGTTGTTTCATTTGGTTGTATATAAGTACAGTCCGAGGACAATGAAATTGAACTTGACAACCTGATGCTCTGTGCCTGTGATGCACCTGGGCATACGTGTACTTATGCAGATGACAGTAAACTTGACTTTGTACTCCCTGCCTTCAAGTTTTGCAGCACCTGCAACTTTTCCCTTAATGTTCTTCAGCTAAGTACATATGCTGTATCAATATTTTCTTAACAAAAAGAAAAAACATACCAAGGAATATGTAATTCAGAGAATTTGTTGAAATGTATCATGAAACAATATATTATTATTTTTGTGCTCGTAATGTAGAGTGGATGCAGATTTGTAATGTGATTTAGTCACTTATCTAACCTTCAGGGATGGTCTCGTAATGTAGAAATGTTTACTTACTGAAGGAAGGTTTAAATGATTAGCCGGCGCAGAGGAACGCAATGGAGGAGGAGTGTAAGGCTCTGTGTAATCAGGGGAGAGGGGCTTTTCCGTCTCAGCAACCACTGTGGGCAGATGCTCTGACACAGAGATTATTTCTATTGGCTTTTGGGGAAAGGTGAAGACTCCGTACACTTCTCCTGGACTTCCTTTTCCTCCTTGTGTTTCCAGTAAAGGATCGCTCTTGTTTACAAGCTAAAACTGAAAAATGCTTTACTCACTGAGATGCACAAGAAAAGGAATGAAAGGGTTAATGCATGAGAGGAGCTTGGTAGCTCTGGGTTTGTACTTGCTAGAGTTTTGAAGAATGAGAGGATCTCATTGAAATCTATCGAATATTGAAAGGCCTGGATAGAGTTGATGTGGAGAGGGCATTTCGACAAGTGTTGTGGGGGGGGATGTTTAGGATCAGAGGTCACAGCCTCAGAACAGAGGAATATCCATTTAGCACAGAGATGAGGAGGAATTTCTTTAGCTAGGGGGTGGTTAATCTGTGGAATTCATTGTCACAGACGGCTGTGGAGGCCAAGGCTTTGGGTATATTTAAAGCGGAGGTTGATAGATTCTGGATTAGTCAGGGCATCAAAGGTTATGGGAAGAAGGCAGAAGAATGGGTTTGAGAGGGAAAATAAATCACCTGTGATGGAATGGTGGAGCAAACTCGATTGGCCAAGTGGCCTAATTCTGTTCCTATGTCTCATGGTCTTATGGACCACCAGAAACTACCGCTGGAACCGTCTCAGCAATTTCTGTTTAGATTGCATCAACATCAACAACTCTACCGTTAGCTCTGTTTCAACATTCAGGCTCCTGGGCATCGTTATTTCACAGGACCTCAAATGGTGGAATCATATCTCCTGCATTTAACAAAAGGCTCAGCAGTGCAGTTGGTAAAACTCCACCTTCCCTGGAACACCCTGGTGTAATTCTACACTGTCACCATGGAGAGCATCCTCACATCAGCCATTACCGTCTGGTTTGACACAGCATCCTCTCACAATGTACACAAACTACAGCGAACTGTCAGGGCAGCAGAAAAGATCACTGACTGCAGTCTACCATCTTTGCAGGACTTATACGTGTCCAGGACAAAGAAGTGGGAAGGAAAAAGCATTGCGGACACCACCCACCCTGCAGACTGACTTTTCCACAAGCTCCCCTCTGGAAAGCGCTATAGGGCTGTTAAATCAAAACTTCACACCACCTTAGAAATTTCTTCCCCCCAGGCAGTTAATCTGGTCAACCATTCAGTTAGCACCACACCACATCCCCCTCTATCGATAACCCCCAACACCGCACTGTAAACACTTTAAACCACTTTTTACAATGCTGTTTACATTGTAAGTACATGCTGGTATTTATGTATTTATGCACATTTTATTCCATATTTGTATTTCTAACTTAATTTTTATATAATTGGTGATGCCTCTAAAAGGCTGCTTCTATCGTTAAGGACTCCATCACCCAGGATGTGTCCCGTTTTCATTACTACCATCAGAGAGGAGCTACAGGAGCTGGAAGACATGCACTTAATGTTTCTTCCTCTCCGCCACTGGATTTCTGAACGGACAACAAACCAACCCATGAACACTGCCTCACTATTTTTGCTTTCTCCTTGCACTTCCTATTTAATTTACTTATTATATACATCATATTGTGATTTAAAGCACATTTTTACCTATTGCATTGCACTGCTGCCACAAAACAACAAATTTCATGACACGTGCCAGTGATAATAAACCTGATTCTGATACTTATTGAATGCTGTTTATCGCTGCATGTCTCACCCTGACCAAACCCCCACAGTAAATTCCTAATATATGTAAATGTATATGGTTAATAAGGCTGACCCTTCATCCTTGGTCCTTGAAACTTAAATCCTGACATCATCTGTAGTACAACTGCTTCACTTCAAGCCAGTAAAGGGTTAAGTTGTCCACGTATGTTTAAAGAATTCCACTCGAGCAGGGGGCACTCAGCTTTCCCAAGTGCTGATTATGAGGCCTGTCATTAAGTTACTTCATTGGTCTCTTTATTTAACTTTCTCAGGCTGCAATAAATCCATCACTAAACATACACTGGGAAAAGATTGTACGTAGGGTGTGCTTATTGTCTTCTCACTGAACCGTCCACTGTACAACAGCACTGGCTTATCACCAGAGTGCCTTCTCTGTAGCACATTAAAGGGGAATGCTGGGATTAGTTGGCCTACACAACATTCTTTTTGCATTAAGCCCCAGCTGAGCTGATAAGAAATGATTAAATGCACCAGAAAGCTTTTTACTGTGTCAGACGGGGACCTTCAGCCTTTGGGGGAACTTCACAGTTGGGTAGCATGGTAGCATAGTGGTGAGCACAATGCTTTTCAGTACCGGTGACTCCGGTTCAATTCCCACCACTGCCTGTACGTTCTCTCCGTGACCGGGTGGGTTTCCTCCCACAGTCCAAAGACATACCTGTTGATAGGTTAATTGGTCACTGGAAGCTGTTCCGTGATTAGGCTAGGGTTAAATCAGGTGTCGGTGGGCAGCGTGGCTCGAAGGGCGGGAAGGACCCATTCTGTGCTGTATCTCAATACATGACTAAAGCTGGGATTAGGTGGTTCTGAATCTCCACTAGAGTGAAGTTCATGCTGGGGAGAGGGCGAGGAGTCAAGGTTTACTCCTGCACCGAAGAATCAGAATTTAAACATGCCCTCTTCTCATCACTACCATCAAGGAGGGAGTACAGGAGCCTGAAGACACACACTCTATGTTTCAGGAACAGCTTCTTCCCCTCTGCCATCCAATTTCTAAATGGACAAGGAACCCATGTACACTACCTCACTGTTTTATAGTTTGCTCTTTTTGTGCAATAATTCATTGTGAGTTTGAGGAGGTTTGGTATGTCACCAAAGACTCTAGCAAGTTTCTGCAGGTGTACCATGGAGTGTGTTCTGCCCAGTGGCATTGCTGTCTGGGAAATGGAGGGACAAATGCTCAGGTTTGGGGAAAACTACAGAGAGTTGTGAACTCAGCCCGTTCCATCATGGGCACCAGCCTTCCCAGCATCCAGGACACCTTCAAATGCTGATGCCTCGCAAAAGTGGCATCCATTATTATGGACTCCCATCACCCAAGACCTGCCTTCTTCTCATTGCTACCATCAGGGAGGAGGTACAGGAGCCTGAAGACCCACACTCAACTTTTCAGGAACAGCTTCTTCCCCTCCATCGTCGTGGACAATGAACCCATGTACCCTACCTCACTATTTTTTTTGCTCTCTTTTTTTCACTGCCTATCTAATTTAACCACATTTCTTATTGTAATTTATAGTTTTCGTTATCATGCATTGCAATGTACTGCTGCCACAAAACTAGAAATTACACGATAAATGCCGGTGATGATAAACCTGAACCTGATTCTACTTCTGATTCAGTCCAAGACCCCCCACAGATACAGCTCGCTGCGGTTTGGTGAGAAAGTTAAGACATTTCGTCTGGCAGCAATGAAGGGGTTATGCGCAATTGTGGCTTTATTGCAACATTTTGACAAAGTATAATCTGAGCTAAAGATGCACGTTTGGCACATAAATGTGGCCTTCAATGAACAAAGAACAACTGCGTATGGGCTAGAGGTCACGTCGGAGTTGGGGTGTGGCAGATAATCTTATATTGAGAAGCATTTTGCCCCAGTGATGTGCAAACATCCCTTAAATTCAGTTGGTCAGATCAATGAATTAGTACACGTTCCATCAAGAGGACAGGTTAATGACTAACATCTCCCTCTCCTCCACTGCTTAGAACACAGCATATAGAACATAGAACATAATACAGTACCGCATAGTACAAGCCCTTCTGCCCATGATGTTGTACTGACCTTTTAACCCATTCTAAGATCTATCTAACCCTTCCCTCCCACATAGCCCTCCAACTTACTTTCAAGCATGTGCATACCTAAAAGTCTTTTAAATCTCCCAAATGTACCTGCCTCTACCATCAACCCTGGCAGTGTGTTCCACATACCCACCACTCTCTTTGTAAAAAACTTCCCTCTGACATTCTCGCTATACTTTCCTCTGATCATCTTCAAATTATTTGAGTCCTGAAGAAGCCTCTCAGCCTGAAACATTGATTGTTTATCATTTTCATAGATGCTGCCCAACCTGCTGAGTTCCTCCAGCATTTTGTGTGTGTTACCTTAAAATTATGCCCTTTCACATTAGCCATTTTCACCCTGGGAAAAAGTCTCTGGCTGTCCATTCGATCTCTGCCTCTTATCATCTGGTACATTTCTGTCAAGTCACCTCTCATCTTCTTTCACTCCAAAGAGAAAAGCCCAGGCTCACTCAACCTACCTTCGTAAGACACACATAAAACTTTGGGCAGAAACTAGACTGAAGAGATTTGGGATGGGGGTGGGTGGCAGGAGGCGAGAGGCTTCATCTTGGATGTGGGTTAGAGAGAGCAGAGGGCGTTGAGAGCCGGGTAGATTGGGAGGGAGGGAGCTTGTAGCATCATGGCAAGGTCGAAGTCTGAGCCACAGCCTTGATGGAGATCGCAGCTCAGCCCCTTAGGTGTTGGTTGTTATCGCGAATGATGCATTTCACTGTATGTTTTGATATATGCGAGGAGTATTTGAGGGCTCCGGGCCTGTACTCGCTGGAATTTCATAGAATAGGGGAGGGAGAACTCATTGAAACCTCTTGAATATTGAACAGCATAGATAGAGCGGATGTAGAGCATGTCTCCTGTAATGGGGGAGTGTAGGACCAGAAGGCACAGCCTCAGAATAGAGGGAAGTCCACTTAGAACAGGACAGGAATTTCTTTAGCCAGAGGGTGGTGAATCTGTGGAATTCTTTGCCACAGATGACTGTGGGTATTTTTAAAGTGGAGGTTGGATTTGTAAAGGTGCCAAGGGTTGTGGAAAGAAGTCAGGAGAGTGGAGTTGAGAGGAATAATAAATCAGCCATGGTGGAATGGTGGAGCTGACCTGATTATTGGAATGGCATAACTCTGCTCCTGTGTCTTATGGTTTTATGCTTTAAATAAATGTGTCTGAACCTCAATAACTATAATGTAGCAAATCTTTCATTTCTCTTCCCACAGTACACCGAAGGTTGTGACAGATGATGAGGACCTGGCAGAAGAGGTCAGGACAGCCATCATTTGTGGAAGAGCCCAGCAGAATTGAGGAACAGAACTGCCTCTTCCTGATTTGCACATTCCCTTGAGGTCACTGCGAAAGGAACCATATCTGAAACCATAACACACATTGCCACTCATAGACATTTAGCCACAAAGCTGTGACAAAACACACCTTGTGCCACAATGAGTCCACTCTCAGGTTAGAGGATCAACAACTCATAATCCGTCTAAGTAGCCTCCATAAATATCTATCTCTCTAACTTCTGGTACTTCTTCCCCTCACCTTCTTCATTTCCCACCCTGGCCTCTTTCTGCTTCTCCTTACCTGTCTATCACTTGCTGCCCTTCCTCCTTCCTTTTCTCCCACGATCCACTCTCCCCTCCTATCAGATTCCTTCTTCTTCAGGCCTTTACCTTTTCCACCTATCACCTCCCAGCTTCTTACTTCATTCCCTCTCCCACAACTACCTGGCTTCACCTGTCACTTTCTAGCTTGACTTCCCTCCCCTCCCACAGCCTTCTTACTCTGGCATCTTCCCCCTTCTTTTTCCGTCCTGATGAAGTATCTCAGACCAAGACATCAACTGTCTATTCATTTCCATAGGTCCTGCCTCTCTTGCTGAGTTCCTCCAGCATTTTGTGTGCATTGCTCTGGATTTCCAGCATCTGCAGAATCACTGGTATTTTTTGGTCTTCTAGTCTGTTTGCTTCCTGTCTGAGGAGAATGAAAAGAGTATGCACACCAATACTCACGACCTTTCACAGTTGTGTAACTGAGAGAACCTAACGTGTGTGGTACAGAATGTACACTGCGGCAGACAGGAGGGCTTTACAATGGGTAAGCAAAACTCCCCAACACCAGCCTACCAGCCAACAAGGACATTTATACAGAAAAGTGCCGGAAAAGGGCCAGCCACATCATGAAGTATCCCACCCACCCCACTTAGGGACTGTTCGTCCCACTCCCAACTAGAGGAGGTAACGTAGCATCCATGCTGGGACCATCAGACTCAAAAACAGTGACTTTCCTCAAGCAGCGAGGCTGATCCACACCTCCACCCACTAACCCACTCCTCCATACCCCCAACCACCATATCACCCACTCATCTCCAGTCCCTCACCACCCCCTTCATCCCCCCATTCACTGTCACTTTATACCGACACACCACACCTCATACCCACACTGACACACTCCTCTCCACAGTCCCTCACCACCCCCTTCATCCCCCATTCACTGTCACTCCACACTGACACTCCACACCTCATACCCACACTGACACACTCCTCTCCACAGTCCCTCACCACCCCCTTCATCCCCCATTCACTGTCACTGTACACTGACACTCCACACCTCATACCCACACTGACACACTCCTCTCCACAGTCCCTCACCACCCCCTTCATCCCCCATTCACTGTCACTTTACACTGACACTCCACACCTCATACCGACACTGACACACTCCTCTCCACAGTCCATCACCACCTCCTTCATCCCCCATTCACTGTCACTTCACACCAACACTCCACACCTCATACCCACACTGACACACTCCTCTCCACAGTCCCTCACCACCCCCTTCATCCCCCATTCACTGTCACTCCACACTGACACTCCACACCTCATACCCACACTGACACACTCCTCTCCACAGTCCCTCACCACCACCTTCATCCCCCCATTCACTGTCACTTTACACTGACACTCCACACCTCATACTGACACTGACACAGTCACTGTCCTACTGTGTTTCCATTGGCCCTGCTAGCTAGAAGGGTTCCCTTGTCAAGAGTCACATTGTCACTTTATCATCTCCTGTCAGGGTCACCCAATGTTCAGAAACTCCTGCACCCCACGTCACTTTGTCTACGTACAATCAGTCTATGTATAAAGGCAGCTGGACCGTCGCCAAGAGCAAGGAATACCTGATGTTCGATTGATATAAGTGCTGGGCAGTATTCAAAAGGTCAGGTACAGGCTGAATCGAGGTGCCAGGGTCCAGGCCCCAGAGCATATGGAGCCAATTGAACTTGATGTTTAGACGACGATTTGGGCACCAGGCCAGATCTAATAGGTCGGTGTGTTAGGGCCTGAGACGAGGGATGGGCCTATTCAGATGGCTGCTCCACGATGTTAACTCAGCTCTGCGTTGAACTATGGGACTCTCTTGTAGACCAGCTCAGAATGCCATTTGCCTGAGGTTACAGTTTGCATAAGGTGTTTTTCTCTTCTTGGCATGCTGGGTGATTGATGGTTTTCTTTAAATGGGTTCTTTTGGGTTTCTCTGTTTCACGGCTGCCTGTTTGGAAATGAATCTCCAGATTGTATAATGTATATAGGCATCTGTTAGTCTCATGAGACCAGGGATTTGCTCCTTGGAAGGTTTCCAGGGCACAGGCCTGGGCAATGTTGTATGGAAGACCGGCAGTTACCTATGCTGCAAGTCTCCCCTCTCCACGCCACTGATGTTGTCCAAGGGAAGGGCATTAGGACCTGTACAGCTTGGCACCGATGTCGTCGCAGAGCAAAGTGTGGTTAAGTGCCTTGCTCAAGGACACACAAGCTGGCTCAGCCAAGGTTCGAACTAGCGACCTTCAAATCACTAGACGACCGCCTTAACCACTTGGCCACGCACCAAGTATACATATATATAATGTATATATACTTCGATAATAAATGTACTTTGAAGTTTGAATCTAATCTTATGTATAATGGCCACACGTAACAGTTACCTGTACATTGTGTTTTACAGGATGGTGTTTATATTTATTGTGTTTTTTTTATGCTGCGTCGAATCCAGAGTAAAAATGATTTTGATCTCCCTTATATTTGTGTACTGAAGAGAGACAATAAACAATCTTCAATTTTGAACCTTGTTTGCTTATACAACAGCTACCCCAGTTAACTGGGTGATATGTCTCCATGAAAGGAGGTGGAAGGTGCTTCTCCCCTCTGCTAGCCTGCAGGTCGCCCTTGGGCAAGGTGTGGCACCTGCTTAGCGCCCCATTCAGGGTCATGTGAAGCCATGGGAGCAGGTGGTGGATGGTCGTATGAGCAGCTGGTGCAGATCACAAGTCCTGGTTATGTGGCCACTGACACCAGGCAGACAATCTCTGAAGAGTATTGATAATGGCTGGGGTCACCCGTCTTGTAAAGATACTGCCCTGAGGAAGGCAATGGTAAACAGCTTCTGTAGAAAAGTTTGCCAAGAACGATGATGGTCATGAAAAGACCAAGATCACCCATGTCATACAACACGACACATAATGATGATAATGATGCCATTTAAATAGAACCCAAACTTTAACCAAATTGTCCACCAGTGGCTTACTCACTTCGATTGAGTGCATTCTGCAGTTTTAAGTTCCCGAGTGTCGGCCTCTTTGAAGACCTATCCTGGGCCCAACATATTGATGCAGCTACAAAGAAAGCACAACAGTGGCTACACTTCATTAGGAGTTTGCGGAGACTTGGTATGTCAGCAAAGACTCTCGCAAATTTCTACAGTTGTACCGCAGAGAGCTTTATAACTGGTTGCATCACCGCGCGGTACGGAGGGGCCACTGAACAGCACCAGAAAAGGCTGCAAAGGGCCGAAAACTCAGCCAGCTCCATAATGGGACCCAGCATCAAGGGCATCCTCGAGGAGCAATGCCTCAAAAAGGCGGCATCCATCATTAAAGACCCCCGATACCCAGGCCGTTTCCTCTTCTCATTGCTACCATCAACTTGAAGATCCATGCTCAACATTTCAGGAACAGCTTCTTCCTCTCCACCACCAGATTTCTGAATGGACAAGGAATCTATGAGCACCACTGTAGATTTTTGCTTTCTTTTACACTATTTAATTTATATGTAAATTTATATATTTTTTAATTGTAATTTCTGGTTTTTATTATTATGTATTACAATGTACTGCTGCCACAAAACAATAAATTTCATGACATATTCCAGTGATATTAGACCGACTATTGGCCGGTCACCTGCAAATAATTTTTAAAGAACCTTATATGAACTTGAAGATGAGGATGGTGGAATCTGCATTGCCTTGAACCAACAATTATACTTGCAATAGATAGCATATTTGGAACGGGCTTCCGGGGAGATAGGAAACAAGAGAATGGAGTTCAGTTCCGTGGTTACAGGGTGAGGTAGGTTGGCAAGAATCCTGGCGTTTAATGGGGCAGGAGACAGGGTGGTCTCGAACACAGGAGATTCTGCAGATGCTGGAAATCTAGAGTAACACACACAAAATGCTGGAGGAACTCAGCAGATCAGGAGAGAAATAAATTGTATTTTGGGCTGAGACCCTACATCTGGACTTATCAGGATGTTACTGACAGGAGTAGTCTCGATCTCAGTGAGAGCATCCTTGAATTCTTCAGACTTGGAAGCGTTCAGACTCTTTCCCACCAATGAGATGAGGGTGAATGCGATGTGGTGAGTGCTTCTGTTGGCAGGAGATGTGGACGCAGATTCCAAGTGTACCTTATAATTGGCAGTGAACCACATTAACGTTGGGATCACAATGATAACAACAGGTCCTCCCTGTTTTCCCCTGATACCTCCTGCCCTTTGAAAAGTACAGCTAGGTACCTGTAGTCCATCAAGTTCATAAGGACATAAGAAATAGGAGCAGGGGTTGACCATCAGGCCTGTAGTGCCTGCTCCACCCTTCAATGAGATCATGGCTGAGCTGGCCATGGACTTAGCTACACTTTTTCTTCATCACCCGTAATTCCCCTACAATCCAAAACTCTATCTAGCTGTATCTTAATTAAAGTTCAAGTTCATTGTCACCTGACTGTACAGATATACAACCAAATGAAACAATGTTCCTCCAGACCATGGTGTACTCACAATTCATATATCACACACAGCACATAAAGTATTATCGTAAATCAGTTCATAAAATATAACTCGAAACACACAGAGCGCACAGCACAGGTAAACAGTAAATATGTCAGTACCTCCAGTTGAACTCTGTCTTTCTGTATGTTTCCCCCTAGCTGTCATTCTCTGTTTTCTATTGCCATGTGTCCCTGTCCCTGTCCCTGCTCTACTCCGGCCCCTGTATTTCTGAGTACTCCAACTCTCACCTATTTCTTATTATTACCTGTTTTGCTGCCACCTGTGTCTCATTGTACTCCACCTATCATCTGCCTCTCTGTGTATTGCGCAGAGTATGTTAGTCCTTGTTCTCACCTGTGTTTTGCCAGATTGTGCCAGTGAGTTTTCCTGAGCCTTTCCAGCATTCATATCTAAACTTTGTCCTTCTGAGCATCAACGCTGCCTGTTTATCTTGATTGTTCTACTTTTTGAGTCTCCCTGTTTCCTGATTCCGATTTGTGGTTTTCTCTGGATTTTTGGATCTCTGCCTGAACTTTGATGATGACTTTGTTACCCCTCTGGATCTGCTACTCAATAAATATCAGTGTGCACAGTACTTGGTTTGCGATTGGGTCCCTGCTCCAGTGCCCTGACAAAACAGTAAACAGCTCACTGCCCTAGTGACGAGACCTCGGTGGTGACAGGATATACATTAATCTCACAGCCTAAGGGAGGATCCTGTTACCCATATTTAATGAGGTAGACTCTACCACCTCCTTGCGCAGATTTGTTACTCTCTGGAAAAAGCAGTTCCTTTTTATCACCGTCCTTAATCTACTCCTCGAACTTTGAGGCTCTGTCCCCTCGTTCTAGTCTCATCGACCAGTGGAAATGTTTCTGCCTCTATCCAATTGCCACCTGTTTTCCCACCACTCTTCCCTCTGAGTGAGGGAGGTGGGGAGTGGCGAGTGAGGGGGTGGGTGGTGCCTTAGCAAGTAGGATGAACAAACTCCTCACAGACAGAAGTGGGAATTGAACCCTAATCAGTAATTGCTGGCACTGTAAAGCATTATGCTAGTTACTGTGCTGCCCAATCAGGGGAAGGCAGGAAAATGGGCTTGAAAGGAACAAATAAATCAGCTATGAATGAATCTTGGCTTCGAGGCCAAGAAGCCTGCAGACGGTGCGTGAGCCCGTGATTGACTCCATTTCTCGCTGATCTTACTGAGCCGAGGAAGATTGGAAGCATTGAGGCTAGAGCGGAAGGTGTGTGGTTGTTCTGCGCTGTCTATCAGCCTCTTGCTCGCTGCCGCCAAAGGAAGACCCCTGTGTTCGAATACTCTCGCTCTCCCTCGATGCTGATGGAGGATGGTGCTGGAGTCCTGGGTCTTGGGAAAGATTTAAATGATGAGGTTTGTGGATTGAACTCTAGTTCACGTTACGATGTGTTTCTGGTTTCTGGTCACTCCTTTTCTCGTTGCTGTTTTGAGCAGTTTTGAATTGGAGTGGCCTTTAGGTAATGAACACTGGATATGCCTGGACCCTTTTGAATTGGTGTTTTATTTTCTATGCTTTTCACTCGTTTATTTTGTTGCTGTTTGCACGATTTGTTTCTTTTGCACATTGATGGAGTTGATGTTTTTCTTTGAACAGGTTCCATGGTTTTCTTTGTTTCGTGGCTGTCTGTGGGGAAGATGAATCTCGGGGTTGTATGTTGCATACGCACTTTGATAATAAATGTTCTTTGAATCACAGAGCAAATTTGATAGGCCGAATGGCATAATTCAGCTCTGATTTCTTATGGCCCCCAGTCAGGACAGTGAAAAGTGACTGTAAATAGAGGTAGTGTGTGGTAATTATTCATTAGTCTGCCACAAATGGTAACAGTGTGCCTCCCTTGTCCTGCCCTAGATGCTGCCTGGCCTGCTGCATTCACCAGCAACTTTGATGAGTGTTGCTTGAATTTCCAGCATCAGCAGAATTCCTCGTGCTTGCGTTTTTAAATGCAGGTACCTTTTTTTTTTAACCATTTATCCTTTCATAACCCAGCTATGAGGAGTTAGCCTGGATGGAGGAATGCCAAGACACTCAAATCAAGTCACCAAAGACTGCAGCAAATTTCTACAAATATACCATAGACAGCATTCTGTCCCCTTGCATTACAGTCTGGTATGGAGGGGCCACAGTGCAGGATCGGATAAAACTACAGAGGAAAACATTGCTGGCTGTCCATGTCTTTCAAGATCTTGTTCACCTCTCTCAAATTGCTTCTTATCATCCTTCGTTCCAAAGAGCAGAGCTCTAAAGCTAGCTCAACCTTTCCACATAAAATAGGTTCTCTAGCTTCAGGTAATCCTGGTAAATCTCTCTAAGGCTTCCACGTCCTTCTTATAAGGAGGTTTTCCTAACCGAATACAATGCTCCAGGTGTGACCAAACTGGATTTTTATAAAGTTACAGCATTACCTTGCAGTTCTTGAACTCAATCCCCTGACTCATGAGGACCAACACACCATATGAATTGTTAACCATGCTATTAACTTGCACAGCAACTTTGAGGGATCTATGGATCTGGACTAGAAGACCCCTCTATTCCTCCATGCAGCAAACAATCCTGCCATTAACCTTGTACTCTGCCTATGAGTTTGACCTTCCAAATGTATAACTGCCATCCGATTTCTAAATGGACTCTGGACCCATGAACACATCACCACTTATTTTTATTATTTCTGTTTTTGCATTACTTATTTTAACTTAAGTATTTAATATATACATATATAATTACTCTAAATCAGTTTTTTCTATATTATTATTGCATTGTACTACTGTTGCAAAGTTAACAAATTTCATGACACATGCCAGTGATATTAAACCTGATTCTGATTCTGACTTGATAGTTTGCTGGATTGAGCTCTCCCTGCCACTGATCAGGCTGGTTCTACATCCTGTCTATATCCTGTTGTATCCTATGACAACCTTCCGCACTATCCGCAACACCTTTGATCTTCATGGCATCTGCAAGCTTACCAATCCACCCCGCCACTTCCCGGTCCAAGTTATTTATAAGTAGGCACTGAACAGGAAGCTGCACTGGAACAGATCAGATGAGCAGAGTGTGGGGCGATTACCCGGAGGGTGATTAAATGTGGGGCTTTCTCCCCCAGGAGTGGTTGCCACTCTATCTGTTGCTGTGTTTTATCATCTTTCCTTGTTTTTAAAGGTGAAGACTATTTTAAAAATGGGGTGAATTTCAAAATTCAGATGTGCAAAGGGACTTGGGAGTCCTTGTGCAGGATTCCCTAAAGGTTTACTTGCAGGTTGAGTCAGGACTAGAATACAAGGATAAGGATGTGATGCTGGGGTTTGATAAGCCATTGGTCTGATCGCACTTGGAATATTTTGAGCAGTTTTGGTCCCTTATCTAAGAAGCAATGTGCTAACTTTAGAGAAGGTCCGGAGGAGGTTCATGAGAATGATCCCAGGAATGAAAGGGTTAACATATAACTAGTGTTTAATAGCTCTGGGCCTGTACTCACTGGAGTTTAGAAGAATGAGTGGGGATCTCATTGAAACCTATTGAATATTGAAAGGTTTAAATAGAGTGAACGTGGAAGATGTTTCCTATGGTGGGTGAGTCTATGGCCAGAGGGCACAGTGGCAGAATAGAGGGACGTATTTTTAGAACAGAGGTGAGGGAACATTTCTTTAGCCAAAGTGTGGTGAATCTGTGGAATTCATTGCCCAGGTGGCTGTGCGTGCCAAGTCATTGGATATATTTAAGACACTGGTTGAGAGGTTCTAGATTAGTCAGGGCATGAAAGGTTACTGGGAGAAGGCAAGAGACTGGGGCTGAGATGGAAATGGATCAGCCGTGATGAAATGGTGGAGCAGACTTGATGGGCAAAATGGCCCAATTCTGCTCCTATATCTTATGGTTTTATAGTTAAGACATTTTTTGAAGGCAGCATCCATCATTAAGGGGCCCCATCACCAAGAACATGCCCTCTTCTCATTGCTACCGTCAGAGAGGAGGGAGAGGAGCCTAAGGATGCACACTCAATGCTTCGGGGACAGTTTCTTCCCTTCCCCATTTATCGCTGAACAATCCATGAACCCATGAACACTAACTCACTCTTTTACCCTCGTTTTGCACTACTTGATCTTTTACTTATTGTAATTTGTAGTAATACTTAATGTATTGCATTGTGCTGCTGCCACAGAACAACAAATTTCATGACACACGTAAGTGATATTAAACCTGATTCCGATTCAAGTGAGTCAAGTTGAGTTTATTGTCCTGCGTCAGGGACAGGTACGAAGTAACACTTGCGGCGGCATCGCAGGCTCAGAGATTCAGACAATGCACAGCATATAAAATATACCTTCTGACCATCGCCACTTCTTACAGATGCACCACAGCCAGGTGTACCACACCTTCAGAAAGTTATTGTTCTGCCTGTGACCGCAAGAAAGTGCAGAGCGTTGTGGATACAGCTCAGCGCATCACAGAAACCAGTCTGTCTGTTCTCCCACTGCCTCAGGAAAGCAGCCAGGGTAAGCAAAGACCTCCCTGCACCCCTGGCATTCTCTGTCCTTTCCCCGGCCATTGGGCAGAAAAGGCGTGAAAACGTGTACCTCCAGCCCTCGATCCCACCATTCAAAGTTGAAAAGTACATTTATTATCAAAGTACATTATACAACCTCGAGTTTCATCTCCTAACAGGCAGCCAGAAAACCCAAAAGAAACCATAAGAAGGAGACCAACAAACAGCCAACGTATAGAGAGAGAAAACCAAATCGTACAACCAATAAAAGTAAGCAAATAGCACGTAGAATGGAAGTGAGTCCTCAAGCACAAAGCCTGGAGCAGCCAGACCAGGATACAGCGTCAGCCTCAGATCAGTGACGAGCAGAGTAATCGTCACGGACTAGTAAGCAGAACCAGCCCGACCCTCGCCTCTGGCCCTGACACCTTGTCTTTTCAATCCATCTGGCCTGGCGTTTAAATCGTCCAAACACGGGGTCGTTCCTCGCTCTAACACGGGCTCTGTCGCATCGATATGCTCTGGGTCTGGACACTGTCGCCACGTTTTGGCCCGAACCCAATTTCCATCAGATCAACTTCATTCTCGATTTAGGTGAGTGGGCACCGAATCTGAAACTCCTCCACTCTGCTGGCCCCTACTTGGCCTTGAATATCCCTCGACCTCACCCTGACTTCACCTCGCACCCATACACTTCAACCCTCGCCTTGACTTCACTTGCCTCTTCATTGTTTGCCGTGATCATTTACCATAATTTTTACAGAAAAAGTGTTATAAGAGTCTCGTACAATAAAGATATATTCTTCATTTGCAGTCTACCTTGTCATGGCACCTGCACCTTACTCTCTGCCTGCACTGCACTTTCTCAGTAACTGTAACACTTTATTCTGCATTCTGTAATCGCTTTTCCCTTTGTGCAAGCTAATGTACACAATGATCCATACGAATGGCTTGCAAAACAAAACTCATAAATTCATTATTATTAATAATATCAAATTTGTTACCAAAAACGAACTGTTCGTTCGCTCGTTATGTGCCTTGTAGTATGACATAGGTGATCATGGTCCTTCCATGACCATGATTGTTCTTGGCAAATTTTTCTGCAGAAGTGGTTTGCCATTGCCGCCTTCTGGGCAGTGCCTTTACAAAACGGGTGATTGCATCCATTATCTCTTCAGAGATTGTCCGCCTGGTATCAGTGGTCACATAGGACTTGTGAAATGCACCAGTTGCTGATATGACCATCCACCACCAGCTCCCATGGCTTCTCAAGACCCTGATCGGGGAAGTGGGGGAGCTAAGCAGATGCTGCACCTTGTCCAAGGGTGACCCGCGGGCTAGTGGAGGGAAGGAGCACCTTACACCTCCTTTGATAGAGACGTATCTCCAACTCGTCACCCATCAATTACAGTTAACAGAATTATATTCAAAACTTTAACAGAATACAAGATAGAAGTTATCAAAGACAGTGAAGAGAAAATAAAAAGACTGTGTAAAAACAAGCAAAAAATAACACAAAGATGTTGTGTGCTTCTATTGCCAGTGGTTTTGTGCTGACAAGTGACCTACAAAAATGGTTATCTCACCAGCTAGGGATTTACAACGTAAGCAGCCAGCATGAACAGTCGGCAGGAATGTGGTGGCTTGTGGAGTTCTGGGAGTCAATGACGAAAGGGCAGAGAGTTGGGATCTGTGCCGGGAGATTCAAGGAGGTGGTTAAACGGGCCGCTTGGAACTGGAACCTATAACAAGTGCCTGTCAACGTTGAATTAGACACTCAACGGGGAACAGGATAAACACTCAGGCTGCAAAATAAAAAGAAATAATTTTCACAGCCTCTCAAACAATCTCACAGTCAATTAGTTCAATATCAGGTTCAAGTAAATTTATTATCAATGTATGTACATGTCACCATATACTACCCAGAGACTCATTTTCATTCAGGCATTCAGAGAGGAACAGAGAAATATATACAGATAAATTATATACAGAGACCGACAAGCATCCAATGTCAAAAGAATACAAACTGTGCAAAAAAAAAACCAAATGATGAATTAATTATTTAACAGGACCAAAAGAAGCTGCAGAGGGTTCTAAATTTAGTCGGCTCCATCTTGGGTACCAGCTTACAAAGTACCCAGGACATCTCTGAGGAGCAGTGTCCCAGAAAGTCAGCGTCTATTGCTAAGGACCTCCAGCACCCAGGGCATGCCCTTTTCTCACTGTTACCATCAGGTAGGAGGTACAGAAGCCTGAAGGCACACACTCAGCGATTCAGGAACAACCTCTTCCCCTCTGCCATCCGATTCCGAAATAGACATTGAACCCTTGGACGCTACCTCACTTTTATAATATATACTGTTTCTGTTTTTGCACAATTTTTAACCTATTCATATATATACTATAATCGGTTTATTTATTTTTATTTCTTCCATATTATATATCGCATTGAACTGCTGTTGCTAAGTTAACAAATTTCACAACACATGCCGGTGATAATAAACCTGATTCTGATTCTGAAATAAATAAATAGATCAACGGGAACATAAAAGCAAGGAGTAATGCTGAGGCTTTATACAGTACAGGTTCGAAAGCTTATAGAGTATTGTGAGCAATTCTGGGCCCCTTTTGTCAGGAAGGGTGTGCTGAGGATGTTCACAAGAATAATCCCAGAAATGAAAGCCTGAAAGAGGAGCACTTCAAGTGTTTAAAATCTCGAGGGTCTCTACTCAATGGAGTTCAGAAGGATGAAGTGTGGTGGTGGGGGAAAAATCTCATTGAAACTGATCTGATTCTGAAAGGCCCGGATAGAGTGGATGAGGAGTGAATGTTTCCTATACTGCAAGAGTCCAGGATCAGAGGACACAGCTCAGAATAGAGGGACACCCTTTCAGAACTGCAATATGGAGGAATTTCTTTAGCCAGAGGGAGGTGAATTTGTGGAGTCCATTGTCACACGGATATGAAGGCCAAGTCATTGGGTATATATAAGGTATAGATAGATAGGCTTTTGAAAAGTAAGGGGATGAAGAGTTACCAGGAAAAGGCAGGAGCCCGGGGATGAAAATAATCCTATGGGGTCACGGGGAGAACAGCAGAGCAGACTTGATGACAGAGACTCGATGGGCCGAATAGCCTAATGGGCTACATCTTATGAGCTTATGATGTAGATCTTAGTAAGATGGTTTAGAATCACAGAGTCACAGAGCAAATGGCCCTTCGGCCCAGTGAATCCATGCTGACCATGGATTCAAGGGCAACACAGTAGTGTGGTGGTTAGCATAACAGGAGGCCGCTCCAGGAACACTGGATATAGTATATAACTCCACCAGACTCGCAGGTGAAATGTCGCCTCCTGTTTGGGGCCCTGTTCTCAGCAGGTCAGGTAGCGTCAATGGAGAGGAAACCCTTAAACCCTTCCACAAATGCAGCTTGATCTTCTGAGTTCTTCCAGCCATATCTGTTGTAATTTCAGATTGTCGACATCTGCAGATTCAGAATCAGTTTTGTTATCACCAGCGTACGTCGTGGAATTTGTTGTTTTGCAGCAGCTGTGCAGTGCAATACATAAAATATGGTATAAGTTACAATAAGAGGTACACACACATACTGTATATATAAATTCATTAAATATGTCGTGTATAAAGAGCAAGAGTAATGAGGTACTGTTCATGGGCTCATGGATAGATCAGATTCATGGCGGAGGGGAAGGAGCCGTTCCTAAAAAATTGGCTAAATGCCGTCAGGCTCCTGTTCCTCCTCCTTAATGGTAGCAATGTGAAGAGAGCACGTCCTGAAGATGGGGTTCTTAATGATGGATGCTGTCTTTTTGAGGCGTCGCCTTTTGAAGATGTCCTCGATGCTGGGGAGACTCGTGCCCGTGATGGAGCTGGCTGAGTTTACAACTTTCGGCATCTTCTCCCGAACCTGGCAGAGGTTGCAACCCGTCAGAATGATCTTCATGGTACATCTGTAGAAATTTGCAGGAGTCTTTGGTGACATACCAAATCTCCTCAAACTCCTAATGAAGTACAGCCACTGGTGTGCCTTCTTTGTAATTGTGTCAATATTTTGGGTCCAGAACAGATCTTCTGAGGTGTTGAGACTCTGGAACTTGAAAGTTATTTATAGACAATAGACAATAAGGTGCAGGAGTAGGCCATTCGGCCCTTCAAGCCAGCACCGCCATTCACTGTGATCATGGCTGATCATCCACTATCAGTATCCAGTTCCTGCCTTATCCCCATAACCTTTAATTCCACTATCTTTAAGAGCTCTATCCATCTCTTTTTTGAAAGCATCCAGAGACTTGGCCTCCACGGCCTTCTGGGGCAGAGCATTCCATATATCCACCACTCTCTGGGTGAAAAAGTTTTTGCTCAACTTCGTTCTAAATGGCCTACCCCTAATTCTTAAACTGTGGCCTCTGGTTCTGGACTCACCCATCAGCGGGAACATGCTTCCTGCCTCCAGCGTGTCCAATCCCTTAATAATCTTATATGTTTCAATAAGATCCCCTCTCAGCCTTCTAAATTCCGGAGTATACAAGCCCAGTCGCTCCAATCTTTCGACCTATGACAGTCCCGCCATCCCGGGAATTAACCTTGTGAACCTATGCTGCACTCCCTGAATAGCAAGAATGTCCTTCCTCTAATTTGGAGACCAAAACTGCACACAGTACTCCAGGTGTGGTCTCACCAGGGCCCTGTACAGCTGCAGAAGGACCTCTTTGCTCTTATGCTCAATTCCCCTTGTTATGAAGGCCAGCATGCCAGTAGCTTTTCTTTGACTTTCAGTTCCTTCCTGTTGAGCCATTGGATGCTGTCTGATGTAACAGGTAAGAACAATAGCCTTCAATAAGTCTGCAAAAAGCAGTGATACAGCTAGTTCCTCACAGACAAAACCTTCCGCCACCACTGAGCACATCTACGTGGAGCACTGCCACAAAGAGTAGCATCCCCCACCACCCTGGTGATGCTCTCTTCTCACTACTACCATCGGGCAGCAGGTACAGAAGCTTCAGGTCCCACGCCACCAGCTTCAGGAACAGCTATTACCCCTCAGCCATCAGGCCCCTGAACCAACATGGATAACTTCACTCAGCTCAACTCTGAACTGATTCCACAACCCACAGGCTCACTTTCAAGGGCTCCACAACTCAGGTTCTCAGTATCATTTTATACTGGCACAATTTGTGTTCTTTTGTATATTGGTTGTTTGTCAGTCTTTATTTATGTATAGTCTTTCATAAATTCTATTTTATTTCTTTATTTTCCCTTGAATAGCTGCAAGAAAATGAAACACAGAGTAGTAAATGGTAATATATACGTACTTTTATATTAAATTTACTTTGACTTCCTTTTGGGACGTCAACAAACCAGAGTGTGGCTTTTAATGACAACATGATAATTTCATGGCTGCCATTGCCATTCCTGGATTTAGGTAATTAACTAAATTGTTGCGCATCTGCGGTGGGATTTGAACTCCAGATTAAGAAATGCACGAACCCATTTAACTAACCACTGTCCTACGTTACCCCGTCAGGCTTTATAAGGTATTGGTCATATCGCATTTGGGGTATTGTGAACAGTTTTGGGCGTCTTGTCGAGGAGAGGATTTATTCAGAGATACAGTGAGGAACAAGCCCTTCTGGCTCAATGAGCCACACTGCCCGGCAACCTATCCATTTAATACCAGCCTAATCACAGGACAGTTTACAATGACCCATTAACCTATTAACTGGCACGTTTTTGGACTGTGGGAGGAAACCGGAGCACCCGGAGGAACCACACGTAGATCACAGGGTGAACATTCAAACTACTTTTAGACAGCACTGGAACTGAACTGCAAACTCTAGAACACCCCACGCTGCGAGAGCGCTGCACTAACCTCAACACTACTGAGGCACCAAAATGTGCTGGTGTTGGAGAGAGTCCAGAGGAGGTTCACGACAATGATCCTGGGAGCAAACGGGATAATGTATCAGGATCATTTGATAGCTCTGGGCCTGTACTCACTGGAGTTTAGAAGAATAAGGGGGGGATCTCATTGAAATCTATCGAATATTGTAAAGCCTAGATAGAGTGAATGTGGAGAGGATATTCCTTTAGTGGGAAGCATAGGACCAGAGGACACAGCCTCTGATTTGGAGGATGCCCCTTAAGTACAAGAGATCAAGAGGAATTTTTTTAGCCAGAGGGTGGTGAATCTTTGGAATTCATGGCCAGAGATGGCTGTGGAAGCCAAGCCATTGGGTATATTTAAAGCTGAGATTGATAGATTCTTGATTAGTAAAGGTGTCAAAGGCAATGTGGAGAAAACAGGAGAATGAGGTTGAGCAGGATAATAAATCAGCCATGATGGAATGGTGGAGCAGACTCAATGGGCTGAATGGCCTAATTCTGCTCTGGCATCTTATGATCTTATAGTCTTCACTTGCTCAGAGAAGTCAATATTTGTGTAGAACCATCATAAGGTAGTAATTACAATCATCGTGCTATTCTTTCAGTATTTAATGTTTTCAAGCCATATTTGAAACTAACTCACACAACCAAGAGCAGAGTTTGAATGGATAAGCCATCAATGAAGTCCACTGCCAATTGTAAATCCTACTTCTCTGTTCCTTCCGATATTTGTTTATAATAAACTTGGCACAACATATTCCCTTATACTTCTGCCATCAAATACAGTACATAAGCAAAGATATAATGTTGAGGCTTTATAAAGCACTGGCGAGGCCTCACTTGGAATATTGTAAGCTGTTTTGGCCCCTTATCGAAGAAAGGATGTGCTGATATTATAGAGGATTCAAAGGAGCTTCACGAAAATTATTCCAGGATTGAAAGGCTGAGGAGCATTGGATGGCTCTGGGCCTCTACTCACTGGAATTCAGAAGAATGAGAGGTGACCTTATTAAAGTCTATCAAATGTTGAAAGGCCTCGAGAGAGTAGATGTGGACAGAATCTAAGACCAGAGGACACAGCCTCAGAATCGAGGGACGTCCATTTAGAATGGATTTGAGGAGGAACTCCGTTAGTCAGAGGGTGTTGGATCTGTGGAATTCTTTGCCACAGGGAGCTGTGGAGATCCAGTCATTGGGGATATTTAAGGCAGAGGTTGATAGATACTTTATTAGTCGGGGCGTGAAGGCAGGAGATTGGTGCTGAGAGGGAAAATCGGATCCACCATGATGAAATAGTGGAACAGACTCAATGGACCAAATGGCCTAATTCTGCTCCTATATCTTATGGTCTTATTTCTGAACAGTCCATGAACCCATGAGCATTAACATTATTCATCATTTTTGTGACTTTTATTACTTTTTAATGTTTTGTACCGTACTGCTGCTACAAAATAACAAATATCATAAACACAAGAGACTCTGCAGATACTGGAAATCCAGGGCAACGCACACAAAATGCTGGAGGAACCCAGCAGGCAAGGCAGCCGGGGAAGTATGAAATCTCAGCCTGAAACATTGGCTGTTTATTCTTCTCCGTAGACGCTGCCTGACCTGCTGAGTTCCTCCAGCATTTTGTGTGTTGTAACAAATTTCATGACATGTCAGTGATAATAAACCTGTTTCTGATTCTTCTTCATAATTGGCATCTGCAGCTGTCAGAGGGCCAGAGGAATTTTGTGGGATTTGTAGGAGACTGGGTCTTTCTCACTGGGTTCAGAGCAGAGTTATGTCTTTCAGCAGGAATCTGAATCGAGTCAAGCCTCTCTCAGTGAGAATGCTCGTCAGATCAAGTCTCAAGGTGGGACAAGGATCAGTTTAAATCACTCATGATGGATCAAGGGAAGGATTAGGTCACTTTTAAAGAGACTAGGATGAGATTAGGCTGGTCAGTGGGAAGAGAGTGGATCAAGTCTTCAGTGAAAGCGCCAGGGGAAGTCATTACTCTGCCTGGAATTTAGCACGGATGAACACTCCCAGTGGGATTGGGGTGGAATCAAATCTGTCTGTGGGATAGTAGTGAGATTGAGTACCTCAGCTGGATAGGAGTGGCATTGAGTCTCTCAGTGAGATAGGAGTGGGATTGAGTCTGAGTGGGATTGGAGCAGGATGGAGTCTCTGTGGGATAGGAGTGGGATTGAGTCTCAGTGGGATAGGAG
Source organism: Mobula birostris (assembly GCF_030028105.1). NCBI lineage: Eukaryota > Metazoa > Chordata > Chondrichthyes > Myliobatiformes > Myliobatidae > Mobula > Mobula birostris. Next base: position 5,104,691 of record NC_092396.1, on the reverse strand, counting down.
TGGGATGGAATCTCAGTGGGATCGGAGTGGGATTGAGTCTCTCAGTGGGATAGGGGAGGGATTGAGACCCTCAGTGGGATAGGAGTAGAACTAAGTCCCTTAATGGGATTGGGTTGGGTTTATTCTTTAATTTCAGTAAGGTGGACCCAATGCCAAAACACTGTTAATTCATGAAGTGGGCAAGACCCATTCGATGGGCCTCAGTGATTACTTCAGTGGATTGATAATATCTACCGTCGATTCTCTTTGAAGAGTGAATTGTTCAGTCCTTCAAGGCCTCACCGATTTCCGCTTTGTTACGACCCAAGCAAATTTGCACGGCAGCAGTGAAAACTTCATAGTATGAGAAACCAGTATATTTTATCATGAAACGCGTCGTCAAATGGAGGGGCTCTGGCTTTTGTGGCTGTTCCATTGGAGGGCCTGTCCTAAGGGTCAGGCTGGGACCATATGTCACCATTCCTGCCCATAGTCTGTCTGGGTAACCATAACGACCAGATCAGCTGTGGCCTTTGTCTTGTGGGCTGCAATAACCCCATATATTCATGGGGTCTTGAGAGAGAAACAAATTGATACAAGGACGGACTTGCCTGTTGGGCTCACACAACATGTTTTCAACAGACAATGAAGGCAGGTTAAGCCTGTTGAAAATCTTGAGAAAGGATTGGTTCCTATGGCGACCGAATCAGATGGCTGAGCTGATGTGGACCCATTAAACTCCAATCAGATGCAAATTTCTCCTCAGGGATGACTGCACACTATGGTTCCATTCCTCTCTCTCTCTCTCTTTCTCTCTCAAAGAATTCCTCACAGTCCTTATCAGGGCACAAAACCTAGTTTGTTTACTAGTTATTATGCAACTTTAATGACTTTTCTCTCTATCCTTCTTTTGTTTAGCTGCAAGGGAAAAATAACATGACAAAGCTTTATTACTTTACAATTTCTGACACCACTATAATTCCCCACACTCTGTAACAGTGAATATTTAATTTTAAAAAATGAATTATCCACTGAAAATAAATAACAGAATCAGGTTTATTATCACTCACGTATGTTGTGAAACTTGTTGCCTTGTGGCAGTAGTACAGTGGAAGACATTCCAAAACGTCAGCTGTTTATTCCTCTCCATGGATGCTGCCTGACCTGTTTGCATGTGTTACTGTTACGGTTCGTAACTTGAAAACGTTACAAGTTTGTTGTCTTCTGCACTCTAGTTGATCTTTCATCGATCCTGTTATAGATTTGTAGAGTATGCCCACAGGAAAATTAATCTCAGGGTTGTAATTGGCGACGTATATGTACTTTGATAATAAAATTTACTTTGAACTTTGAAGTTAATTCAAAGGAAGACATGGAAGTCTAAAAATGCGAATCGGACTTTGTGTTTACTTTAAGCCAGGTGTGCACATATCATGTGGTAGCATGAAGACATATACAATTCACATATATATACATACAACCTGTAATGAATTATTGAAATGAACAAGAATGCTTAATCAACCTATATACTGTATAGATGTAAAATTACTCAAATATTACTGAAATATTAAATATACAACAGTTGCAAAATAACAAATTTCCAGTCTATGATTAAAGATTATTTTAAAGATTAGCTTTATTTGTCAGATGTGCATTGAAATATCGAATCAGACAGAGAAATGCATCATTTGCGCCAATGACCAAGACAGTCCAAGGATGCGTTGGAGGCAGCCCACAAGTGTTGCCATAGTTACTGGGTCAGCATAGCATGCCCGCAACTTACTTACTCTAACATGTAATGCTGGAGGAGATGTGTGCCCCTGAAAGAAACATACGTGGTCATGGAGAGAACGTACAAACTTCTTACAGAATTGAACCGTGATCGCTGGTGCTGTAAAGTTCAAGGTTCAAGGTGCATTTGTTATCTAAGAATGATGACACATCCCAATGCAGTGAAGATGGAGGAAGGCTGCAACAGTGAAAGGTCTCCAGTCATTTAGCACTCCCGACCCTGGACCCTGACCCCCGTCTGTCAAGGGCCACGTGGTGGTTGCCCGAGCGTCAGCCTCCCCACATTAAACAAAGTCATACACAGGTGTTCTCCAGTAAGGGAATAACCCCTTGTCAGAACACTATATTTGACTTGCTACTACCACTACTATGTCGACTCAGGCCCAGGGGGCCGGCGTTGGGCACGGCAATGGACTCTCCACTTCTCCCTCTCCCTCATCGGTGTGTTCAGTTCATCTACATTAGCCGCACCGCTGTCTTCTAGGAGCGTGTTGACCATAGTCTTGGGAGGGCGCCCAGGGTTCATCCTCCCGTGCTTGGGCTCCCATATGATGACTAGGCTGGCAGGTAGCTCGGGGTGGCGTAGACAGTGCCCCGTTAGTTGCAGTCTTCTCGCCTCAATTTTAGTGGTGAGCATCGGTAGGTTGTTATAGAGCTCAACGTTCGTCATGTGCTGTTGCCAACTCACCTCAAGAGCCAGCCGGAGCAACCACCTAGAGACTTTCACGTAGTCTTGATGAGTGTCCACGTCTCACATCCGTACGTGAGAATGGACTCTATGACTGCTATGAAGATCCGCTTTTTAAGCCCTTAAGTTGAGTGATGGCATTACTACTAGAATATTGGGAAAGATGGTATTAAACTGGGAAGAGTGCAGAAAAGATTTACAGCAAGCGTTCCCAACCTTTTTTATGCGATGGACTTATACCGTTAAGCAATAGTCTGTTTTCCTTAGGTTGGGAGCCCCGGATTTACAGGGCTGACAGAGGGAGAGGCTGGTCCGGCTAGGACTTTGTTCCTTGGAGTGGTGACCTGAGAGAGTATAAAGTCACGAGTGGATTAGATCGGGCGAACGCACTCGGTCATTTTTGCAGGTTAGGGCACAGAGTGCTCTGGTTTCCTCTCAAGGTCCAAAGGTGTACTGGTAAGTAGGTTAACTGGTCATTGCAAATTGTCCAGTGATCGGGGGTTGCTGGCCAGTGCAGCTTGTTGGGCTGGAAAGGCCTGTTCCACGCGGTATCTCTTAATAAATAAATATCTTCTGACCTGCTTGCTTCTCAGAAATCTGCCTTGAAAAGATTCAAAGTGCCAGCTTTGAGGAAAAGAGTTCCAAAGACTCAGAGTCATAGAGTCACAGAGGATGGGAGCAGGTCCTTCGGCCCATCACATTCATGCAGGCAGTGTTGCCCAGTGAACTTCGTAACCCTTTTATTACGTCAACAATTGATGTTGACGTTCTTTAATAAAATAATCACACAGAATTTACCCATGCAAGAACACTTATTTAACAGGCTGTCAATAAAACGCTCATTAAACGTAATAGACACAAGAGATTCTGCAGATGCTGGAAATCATGAGCTACCCAGGCAAGGTGCTAGAGGACTGCAGCAGGCCACTCAGCAACAACTGCCAGAGACTTTGTTCTTCTCACTATTCTCACTAACTGATGTGTGGAATGTACAAAATAGGAGTGCTGATAAAATCAAATATTGAAAGGCCAAGAGAGAGGAAGTCTAGGACCAGAGGGCACAGCCTCAGATTACAAGAACATCTCTTTAGAACAGAGATGAAGCAGAATTTCTGTAGCCAGAGGGGGTTGAATCTGTGGAATTCATTGCCACAGATGGATCTGGAGATCAAGTCATTGGGTATACTTAACACACAGAGGTTGACAGGTTCTTGATTAGTAAGGGTGTCAAAGGTTCCTGTGAGAATGCAGGGAAATTGAGTTGAGAAGGAAAATAAATCAGCCGTGATAGAATGGCCAAGAAGATTCAATGGGCTGAATGGCCTAATTCTGCTCCGATGTCCTCTGGTCTTTGTGGTCTAAGAGGTGTTTAGTTTGGAGGTGGGCACAGTTTCCTCTGGGGATCTTGAAAGAGGAGTGAAAGAGGCAGGCGGTTTGAGAGAAGGAATTGCAAAGCACTGGGGAAGTGGGGTGGAGAGGAGGTGTGGGGAACTGATGATAATTGGGAATCGGTTTATTATCGTCACATGTACCCAGGTTCATTGAAAAACTTTTGTTTTTCACGCCATCCATACGGATCGTATCAGACAATAAGCACGTTGAGGCGGAACCCAGGAAACGCAATAACAGAATGCAGAAGACAGGTGCCAGAGTAACAGAGGGAGTGCAGTGTAAACAGACAAGACAGAATGGAGCAGTGATTCAGAGTGAGGGGAGGTCAGAATCAATATCGGAATCACTGACCTACATCATTAAATTCGCAAAGACGAGGAATTCTGCAGATGCTGGAATTTCAAGCAACACACATCAAAGTTGCTGGTGAACGCAGCAGGCCTGGCAGCATCTCTAGGAAGAGGTACAGTCAACGTTTCAGGCCGAGACCCTTCGTCAGGACGGGTCAATGACGAAAGGTCTCGGCCCGAAACGTCGACTGTACCTCTTCCTAGAGATGCTGCCTTGCCTGCTGCGTTCACCAGCAATTTTGATGTGTGCTGTATGTCATTAAATTTGTTGTTTTCTGGCAGCAGTACAGTGCAATGCATTAAAATTACCATAAATTACAATAAGAAGAAAATTAATTAAGTAGTACAAAAAGAGAGCAAAAATAGTGAGGTAGCATACGTGGGTTCATTGTCCATTCAGAAATCTAATGGTGGAGGGGAAGAAGCTGTTCCTGAATCGTTGAGTGTGTGTCTTCAGGCTCCTGTACCTCCTCATGAAGCTAGCAATGAGAAGGGGGCTTATGCTGGAAGGCAAAGGTCCTTACTGATGGATGCCGCCTTTCTGAGGCATCATCTCTTGAGGGTGTCCTCTCCATAGACGCTGCCTGACCTGCTGAGTTCCTCCAGCATTTTGTGTGTGTCCCTCTGGATCTGCAGCATCTGCAGAATCTCTCCAGTGTTTATAAAAATGACTATAATTTACAAGAAGAAATACAAAAGAAGTGCAAAAAGAGAGCACGAGAGTGAGTTAGTGCTCACGAGTTTATGGACCGTTCAGAAAGCTGATAGCAGAGGGGAAGAAGCTTCTCCTAAAACGTTAACTGTCTGCATCATTGTCTGCTATGGAGGGGCCGCTGCACAGGATCACAAAAAGCATCAGAGGGTTACAAACTCAGCCGGCTCCATCACGGGGCACTCGCCTCCCCAGCATCGAGGACATCCTTAAAAGGTGATGCCTCAAAAAGGCAGCGTCCATCATTAAGGATGCCTATCACCCAGGACGTGCCCTCTTCTCATTGGTACCTCGAAGGAGGAGATACAGGAACCTCAAGACACACACTCAATGTTTTAGGTACAGCTTCTTCCCCTTCGCCATCAGATTTCTGAATGGACAGTGAATCCATGTACACTACCTCAATATATATTTTTGCTCTCTTTTGCACTACTTACTTAATTTAATTATTTAAATATATTTACTTTACTTTATTGTCGCCAAACATTTCATACTAGAACGTACAATCATCACAGCGATATTTGATTCTGCGCTTCCCGCTCCCTGGATTACAAATCGACAGTAAATATTAAAAATTTAAATTATAAATCACAAATAGAAAATAGAAAAATGGAAAGTAAGGTAGTGCAAAAAAACCGAGAGGCAGGTCCAGATATTTGGAGGTCACGGCCCAGATCCGGATCAGGATCCGTTCAGCAGTCTTATCACAGTTGGAAAGAAGCTGTTCCCAAATCTGGCCGTACGAGTCTTCAAGCTCCTGAGCCTTCTCCCAGAGGGAAGAGGGACGAAAAGTGTGTTGGCTGGGCGGGTCGTGTCCTTGATTATCCTGGCAGCAATGCTCTGACAACGTGTGATGTAAAGTGAGTTACTATTGTAATTTATATTTTCTTTATGATTAGGTCTTGCACTGTACTGCTGCCATAACAACAAATTTCACAATGTATGCCAGTGATATTAAACCTAATTCTGATTCTGATTCAGGCTCCTGTACCTCCTCCCAGCTTGTGGTGTGAAAGATGACTACAGCAGGTATCTGCTAGGCTTAAAGGTGAACTGTCACAGCCATTTGCTGTGAAACATGGTGCAAGCGTGCTTTAGACTCCACTTCCAACATTCAGTGCTGCTGACGTCAGAGGGGTTGAAGAGGGAATGTCCCGGATGATGAAGTTCCTTCCTAACAGATGTTATGTCATGTCCATCTGCTGAAACTCTCCAGCAATGTCCACCCCAAGGTGTGTGTGCGCGCGTGTCATTATAGGTATTTGCGGGCGCACAGAAGGTTGTCACTATAAAACCATGGGACCATAAGGCATAAGAGCAGAATTAGGCCATTCAGCCCATTGAGTCTGCTCCACCATTTCATCATGGCTGATCCCGGATCTCATTCAACCTCATACACTTGACGTCTCACCGTATGCCTTGATGCCCCAATCAATCAGGAATCTATTAGCTTCCGCTTTGAATATACCCACAGACTTGGCCTCACTTACTGTCTGTGGCAGAGCATTCCACACATTCACCACTCTTTGGCAAAAAAAGTTCCTCCTTACTTCTGTTTACAAAGTTAGTCTCTCAATTTTCAGGCTGTGCCCTCTAGTTCTGGATACCCCCACCACAGGAAGCATCCTCTCCACATCCATCTTATCTAGACCTTTCAACATTTGGTAAGTTTCAATGGGATTCCCACACATTCTTCCAAATTCCAGTGAGTACAGGCCCAAAGCTGCCAAACATTCATAGAAACATAGAAAAACTACAGCACAATACAGGCCCTTCAACCCACAGAGTTGTGCTGAACATGTCCCTACCTTAGAAATTACTAGGTTTACCTATAGCCCTCTATTTTACTAAGTTCCTCATATGTTAACTCCTTCAGTCCTGGAATTCCATGAACTTCCTCTGGACTCTCTCCAATCATATTACATCTTTTCTGAGATAAGGGGCCCAAAACTGTTGGCAGTACCCCAAGTGTAGCCTGACTAGTCTTATAAATCTTCAGCATTATACCTCTACTTTGTTTTCATGTTAAGTATATTTCACAAATCATACGCAATCACATTTCCTTTTCTGGTTTCTGATGTGGATGGTGTTCACAACGTGGAGTTTGTGATGATTTGTCTGTAGATTTTAGAAGTGGCTTATTTATACTGTTTTCATTGAAGAAATGATTGATTCACTATATCAAATTCCAAAGAAGCAAAGGGCGTGAAGCACAAAGAACTGCTAGTTCATTTAAAGCAGAATGGCTTAATGAAACAGTAGAAACTGCTACACTGAAAGCTCATGAGGTCAGGAACGTGCAGCTATGAGAAATATTTCTGTACAATACAGAAACTGGTGTTACCTGTTTGTATTGTTGCGATGCAAAAGTTTGGAGAATTTGCAAGTGGGAAGAAAACGAGTGATATTTGGAAACTTGACTTTTTAAAGTGTCATTTAGCAAGCACTTCCACTTAAAAATTCCATGCGCTAAATGTTGTTGTCACTGGGCAAAAATTTGCATAGCTCAAGATTTTTGCACACACTGATCGTTACAAATTAGAGTGAACATTGCTTTCTAGGTGTCTATCAGTGATTTGTGGGTTCCCTTCAGAGCGTCAACCCAGTGTAGCACTGAGGGAATACAGCCACAGGCCCCGAGAGGCTGGGCTTTTGGATAGAGTGTTAAACCAGACTGTGACTCTTGAAGGCACAAAAGATTCCTTGGTGCAATTTCAGAGAAGAGGAGGGAGGTTAATCCTAGACCTGGACAAATAGCCATTCCCCGGCAATTGGTAATCCAATCAAATCAGTAGCAACACACACACAGTGCTGGAGGAACTCAGCAGGTCAGGCAGCATCTATGGAAACGAATTAATAGTCAACATTTTGGGTCGAGACCCTTCTTCAGAAAGGGAAAGAAGCCAGAATAAGAAAGTGAGGTGAGTGGAAGAAGGAGGACAAGCTGGCAGGTGATAGGTGAAGCCAGGTGGGTGGGGGAAGGGAATGAAGTGAAAGCTGGGAGGAGATAGGTAGGAAAGGTAAAGGGCTGGAGAAGAAGGAATCTGATAGGAGAGGAGGGAGGACCATGGGAGAAAGGGTAGGAGGAGGGGACTCAGGGGGAGGTCATAGGCAGGTGAGGAGAAGAGGTGACAGGCCAGAGTAGGTGAATTGAAGAAGAGGGAAAAGGGAATGGAAAAACATTAAAATTACCGGAAGTTGGAGAAATCGATGTTCATGCCACCATTTTGGGGGCTACTTAGATGGAATATGAGGTGTTGCTCCTCCAACAATCTGAGAGTGACCTCATCATGGCAGAAGAGGAGGTCATGACCAATGTGTCAGAATGGGAATAAGGATAGGAAATAAAATTGTGGGGCTCGGGGAAATCCTGATTTTGCAGATGGAGCAGAGGTGCTCCCAAAGTGGTCCCCCAGTCCGTGGTGGCTTCCAGTCCCTGATTGACATACTGTATTTCAGATTAGCTCACTGAATGGAAAGTGTTTCAGAACATTCTCATACAACCATTACGAGGCATCGAGTGAGCGGGTAGCCAGAGACCTTCCCACAGGGCGGAAATGGCTAATTGGAGAGGGAATAATTTCAAGGCGACTGGAGGAATGAGGTGGGTGGTGGGTGAGGCAGACATATTTAAGAAACTCTTAGATAGGCACATGGATGATAGGAAAAATGGAGGGCTATGCAGGAGGAAAGCATTAGATTGACCTTGGAGTAGGTCAAAAGTTTAGCACAACATACAGTCATAGATTCATAAAGCTCTACAGCACTACATGAGCCTTTTGGCCCATCTAGTCGGTGCCAAACTATACTCTGCCTAGTCTTAGTGACCTTCACCTGGACCATACCCCTCCCATCCTTGGACTTATCCAAACTTCTCTTAAATGTTGAAATGAAACCTGCATCAGACATCCTGGGCCAAAGAAGGCTAGTACTGTGCCGTACTGTGCTGTACTGTTCGATGTTCTATGCCCTCCGTTCTACTTAACCCCAGCCTAATCCCAGGACAATTTACAATGACTAGTTGGCTTACTGACCGCTATATCTTCAGACGGTGGGAGGAAACTGGAGCACCCGGAGGAAACCCGTGCGAGCACGGTGTGAAAATACAAACTCCTTACACACAGCCCCAGAACAGAGCTCTGAACACTCCAACGCCCCAAGCTGTAATAGTGTCACGCTAACTTTTACTTGGGTGAATCCTACACGTAGCTCAAGGCTTAACAGCATTTCAAGAAGTTTGCTAATCTTTACAAAATAAGTGGTATTTTATTTATTTATTTGGATATTCAGCATGGTAACAGGCCCTTCTAGCCCAACAGCCAATTAACCTACTAGCCTTTACGTCTTAGGAATGTGGGAGGAAACTGGAGCACCCGGAGGAAATCCATGTTGTCAGGGGAGAACGTACAAACTCCTTACAGACAACGGCAGAAGCTGAACCCGTATTGCTGGCGCTGTAAGAGTCTTACGGTAACTACTACACCACTGTGTTGCCCTAAAATCTTATTTATACCTCTTGTGCCATTGGCAATTTGAAACTAAAATTGTCTCCGCTTGATTTGGAACCGGGGAGCTTTCATGTCTTAGGTGAATGTGATAACTGCTAAACTACGGAAACTTCATGGAAGAATTTTATAATCATCCCAGTTAACTTACGATGGATTTGAATCCCTCTTACAGAACACTAGCCAGAAGCTTATGTATCCTGTGCCCTTCCAGCGTTCTGCAAGTTGGACCTGCAAAACGTCGTTGCATTTAGTACAAAGGCCGGAGTGAAGCCTGACAGAGAATTTAACCCTTTAGGCCCGCCGCACTTTATTGCTCTGTATTGTGGTTCTCCCCTGGGTATTTTTGTCAGGCAAAGCCTTTGAAATTAAATTGAAATAAGATGTCCATCTGTTAGTTGAATAACAGTCAAGATCTGAGTTCTTTAAATCCTTATTATTCACTGATTATCCTTTTCAGTCACTTAGATCAGTAAATGAAGAATCCGCTGCTGGATTACTGACAGATGATTGCATCTCCAAAAACCGTCAAGTAGGACCTTAGCCTTTGGCTGAGGGTTTTCAATTCTGACTGACCTCCGGGGTTAGTGAGGTGCCTTTATAAAGTGACAGCAGACAAATATTTGCTACTCATCTCACACTCTGTCCCACCAGCCCCGCTCACGCCCTCTCCCCCACCCTCCCTTCTGACCCCTCCACCCTCCCCCGAGTTTTACCCTTTAAGTAAAAACTGGGTAAATGGAGGGGCAGGGTTTAAAAAAAAATAACCAGAGGGTGTTGGGGGGGGGGGGGTGTGAGGGGTGCAGAATCAAATCCTTGTGCTCTCCCTCTCAGTGACAACAGACTTCAAACGTCTCTCTGAATAACCAACCAGAGCGAATAAAAGATGAAATTCAGTCCATTAGTTACACGGTCGGCTTTGTCAGTGTCTGTGTTAAATGGGTTCTTTAAAGCGGGGGATAAAAAAGAGAGGGAGCGCAAGACCTGCCAAAAAGTGCATTTGGTTGAATTAACTCTGAATAAATTGAGGCCTATTCATCAGCATTGTGCCATGGCTCTCTCTCACTGGAACCACAAAGGCAATAGTTATATATTTACAACACTCAGAACAATTTGATCTCACCAATTAAATTAATACCATAACATGAATCCGGACGGTAACAATACCAGCACCAAATGAGCAGCAACGAAGGACTTAGCGTACGCAGAGCAGGCTGACGTGTCCAGCCACCCAATCCTCTTTCAGCGTACGCTGTGCTGTGTGTCTCCCCACCCCCGAGAGTGCCGATTAATTCCAGTGACCCTGCAGGATTTTGTCCGCCCTGTGCTCTTTCACCCTGGGGGCATCACAGGTTAACCCAGGCCTCCCCTCAGCCGAAGCCGTAACCAAAGCAAGGGGGAGGAAAGTGGAAGATGGTTCAGCTTTCGGTTGAGAGGTTAAAATGTTTTTCACTGTATCTTGGTACATATGACAATACAACGCCAATTTAGCAATTAATTTACCACCCGCCACTGCACTTTACGCATTCTGCTACATAATTAGACCAGAAGGCACAGAACCAGAATCGGGCCATTTGGCCCATCGAGTCTGCTTCACCATTCCATCATGGCTGATTTACTATCCCTCTCAAGCCCATTCTCCTGCCTTCTCCCTGTAACCTTTGTCACCCTGATTGATCAAGAACCTATAAACCTCTGATTTAAATATACCCAAATGACTAGGTCTCCACAGCCGTCTGTGGCAATGAATTCCACAGATTCTCCACCCTCTGGCTGAAGAAATTTTTCCTCATCTCTATTCTAGATGGACGTCACTCTACTCTGAGGTGGTGCTCGCTGGTCCTAGACTCCCCAAATATAGGAAACATCTTCTCCAAGTCCACTCTATCTAGGCCTTTCAATAATCGATAGATTTCAATGAGATCCCCACTCATTTTTCTAAACAGCGAGTACAGGCCCAGAGTCGTCAACCACACCTCATACATTAACCCTTTCATTCCTGGAATCATTCTCATGAACCTCTTCAATACCAACACATTTTTTCTTAGATAAGGGCCAAAAAATTGCTCACAATACTCCAGGTGCAGTCTGACCAATGCCTTATAAAGACACGGAATATCTTATGGTCTTATGGCTGTCACACTTTATTCTAAATTGGTATTACATGAAGGATATATGGAACATAGAACAGTACAGTACAGGCCCTTCAGCACACAATGTTGTGCCAGCCTTTTAACCGACTCAAAGGTCAATCAAACCTTCCCTCCCACCCAGCCCTCCATTGTCCTATCATCCATGTGTCTATCTGAGAGTCTCTGAAATGCTCCTTACGTATCTCCCTCTACCACCATCACTGGCAGGGCATTCCACACACTCTCCATTCTCTGAGTTAAAAAATACCTCTGACATCCCGCCTATACTTTCCTCCAATCACCTTAAAATTATGCCCCTTTACCTTAAAATATTGCTTACAGTGTCTAACGTAGGGGTTCCCAACCTGGGTCCACAGAACCTTTGCTTAATGGTATTAGTTAATGGCATTAAAAAGGTCAGGAACCCCTGGTCTAACTGAGTAAATTGATCTATTAAACAGTTCCCTAGTATGACAACATGGAACCTTAACCTATTTTCACCTGTTGTACACCTGCACTGCACTTTCTCTGCAGCTGCTGCACTTCATTCTGCATTCTGTTACTTCTTTACCTCGTTCTACCTCAATGCACTGTGTAATGATCGGTCTCAACAGTAAGGCGAGTTTTTCACTGTATCTCAGTCCATGTACAATAACAATCCAAGTCCAATTACAATATTTCCTATTCCAATTTAATGAGCTCTACCCTGTGTGCTGTATAGATTCCCACCCTTTGGACACAGAACAGTACTGCACCAGAACAGGCCCTTCAGCACACATTCCCTGCACCGAACAGGACAAACTAAGAATAAAATAGAAATATAGAGGTAGCAAGGTCCTGGGTTCAGTGTCCATTCAGAAATCGGATGGCAGAGGGGAAGAAGCTGTTCCTGAATCGCTGAGTATGTGCCTTCAGGCTTCTGTACCTCCTTCCTGATGGAAGCAATGAGAACCAGGCATGCCCTGGGTGATGGGGGTCCTTAATGATGGACGCTGCCTTTTTGAGGCATCACTCTTTGCTGTTTACATACTGGTATTTATGGTATATATTTATGCACATTTCATATCCTTATTTTAACCTCTAATTTTATTTTTATATCATTCTTTATTCTTTAGAAGTTTGTGTAAATTCCGCATGTCACCAAGACTTTGAAAAATCTCTAAAGATGCACAGTGGAGTGTATCCTGACTGGTTGCCTCACTGCCTGGTATGGAAACGCCAATGTCCTTGAATGGAAAATCCTACAGAAAGTAGTGGATACGGCCCAGCCCATCACGGGTAAAGCCCGACCTGTAGTTGAGTACATCTCCAAGGAACACCGTCTCAGGAAAGCAGCATCCATCAACAACCACCCCCACCACCCAGGCCATGCTCTCTTCTCACTGCTGCCATCAGGAAGAAGGTACAGGAGCCTCAGGACTCACACCACCAGGCTCAGGAACAGTTAATACCCCTCAACCGTCAGGCTCTTGAACCAGAGGGGATAACTTCACTCATTTCAACACTGAACTGATGATTCAGAATAAGAGTAAACAAAATATTAACAACTATTTCATCCATCAGCTTGTTCTTTCATTTTATTTTAAGGACTTCTGTTCATTAAAGTCTTTGGAGCAGAAAAAGCCAGTGACAAAAGGTTCTCCCTGAGTGGGCTGTCCAAACCCGGTCACACCATTGCGAAACTACTAAAGGGCTCTAGTATTCACTCTCTTGTGGGTGCAACCACTCGGGCAGATGGGGCTCGTCAGCCAGGTCATCTAGGAAAAGGAAAACTCTGATCTCAAAACTCCAGTGCCTTGCAGCTATACCCAGTCATGGTGAAGTCGCCGAGGGAAAAGTCTGAAGCTGGAGTGTCTAAGGCAGTCCTACGCTGAGTTCAACATGAACTGCGGTGTTACTGGTGCCAAACTGTATTGGTCTCTTCCTTTTGGATTCATCAGCTGCATGGAGAGGAGGAGCATTCTTCATGGGTAACAGTTTGCTCTCTGTATCGTACCACCCGGGCTTGCGTACTGGCCCCGCTGCACCAACAATGCCGACAGCTAGGACTCAACGTCCATGATGGACCCCAATCACGGAGGGCCTCGGACCATTGAGCTTGGCCAGCCAGTAGTTTAGCTGGAGCACTTACAATTCTGAAAACTTAGCAGTATACGCTCACACTCACACACACACAAAAATGGACTTCATGGATATTTTTTTTTGCCTCCCCACAATAACTCCCAATTGAATATCTTATTTACATTCTAAAGAAATTTAAAGGAATGGGAAAAAGGACGCGGAGCAAGAGTGGAGCTGGTTCCACTCAATGAAAATCAGCCCACAAGCAATCTTTAACAAGGCAGTGAATAAACCAGAGAATGGCAATGAGTTTTTAATTGGTGACACATTATATTTATCAAACTGACAGTGAAGATACCAACAACAGTGCTTCGTGTTTTGTATTATCCATATACATTACTGGCTTTGAGTCTTTTCGCAGTCTATTCATGGGCTCCTATCAATTGTGGTTACCATGTGTGAAAAGAGTGAAAACATAATAATCAAACGACAGGCTGAATGATAACACTGAATTATTCATTAGGATTCTTAAAGTCTCAGATAAATCAAATCTTCAACAAAAGGCGCTCTTTGTCCAGAACTCTCAATGTGCGGCAGTGTAAAACCCCACAGAATAAAACACCTCCTTTCAGGCACGTTTGCCCTCAGTGTCCACAGCTATATGGCAGAGTTATTAAGAAACATTTAATATTTGTAACCTAATCACAAAAGCAGGGAAAGTACATTTTGTGGGATACTGTTTTTATTTGGGGGGGGAGGAATTCTTTACATTTATTGACGTGGGAATAATCCAAATAGTCGTTTCTGTGAGAAAGGGACAAGGGAAGTGTTTGAGACTTTATGCAAAAGGAGTTTGTCACAAAGACACTGATGTGCAAGAATTTGGATGAGAAATTGAATGTTTTATAAGCTCACATCAACGTAGAAGTTCACTCAGTGGCTACTTTATTAGATACTTCCTACACTTAGTAAAGTGACCACCGAGTGTATGTTTGTGGTCTTCTGCTGCTGGAACCCACCCACTTCAATGTTTGATGTGTTGCTGAGATGCTCTTGTGCACACCACCGATGTAACGTCATAACAATCTATGTTCCGTGCCTATTCTGGTATCTGTCCCCCACTTTTCCTTCACTACATTGACGACTGCATTGGCGCTGCTTCCTGCACACATGCAGAACTTGTTGACTTTATTAACTTTGCCTCCAACTTTCACCCTGCCCTCAAGTTTACCTGGTCCATTTCCGACAACTCCCTCCCCTTTCTAGATCTTTCTGTCTCTGTCTCTGGAGACAACTTATCCACTGATGTCTACTATAAGCCTACTGACTCTCACAGCTATCTGGACTATTCCTCTTCTCACCCTGTCTCTTGCAAAAACGCCATCCCCTTCTCGCAATTCCTCCATTTCCGCCGCATCTGCTCTCAGGATGAGGCTTTTCATTCTAGGATGAGGGAGATGTCTTCCTTTTTTAAAGAAAGGGGCTTTCCTTCCTCCACTATCAACTCTGCTCTCAAACGCATCTCCCCCATTTCACGTACATCTGCTCTCACTCCATCCTCCCGCCACCCCACTAGGAATAGGGTTCCCCTGGTCCTCACCTACCACCCCACCAGCCTCCAGGTCCAACATATTATTCTCCGTAACTTCCGCCACCTCCAACGGGATCCCACCACTAAGCACATCTTTCCCTCCCCCCCCCCCTGCATTCCGCAGGGATTGCTCCCTACGCAACTCCCTTGTCCATTCGTCCCCCCATCCCTCCCCACTGATCTCCCTCCTGGCACTTATCCGTGTAAGCAGAACAAGTGCTACACATGCCCTTACACTTCCTCCCTTACCACCATTCAGGGCCCCAAACAGTCCTTCCAGGTGAGGCAACACTTCACCTGTGAGCCGACTGGGGTGATATACTGCATCCGGTGCTCCCGATGTGGCCTTTTATATATTGGCGAGACCCGACGCAGACTGGGAGACCGCTTTGCTGAACATCTACGCTCTGTCCACCAGAGAAAGCAGGATCTCCCAGTGGCCACACATTTTAATTCCACATCCCATTCCCATTCTGACATGTCTATCCACGGCCTCCTCTACTGTAAAGATGAAGCCACACTCAGGTTGGAGGAACAACACCTTATATTCCGTCTGGGTAGCCTCCAACCTGATGGCATGAACATCAACTTCTCTAACTTCTGCTAATGCCCCACCGCCCCCTCGTACCCCATCTGTTACTTATTTTTATGCACACATTCTTTCTCTCACTCTCCTTTTTCTCCCTCTGTCCCTCTGAATATACCCCTTGCCCATCCTCTGGGTCCCCCCCCCTTGTCTTTCTTCCCAGACCTCCTGTCCCATGATCCTCTCGTATCCCCTTTTGCCTATCACCTGTCCAGCTCTTGGCTCCATCCCTCCCCCTCCTGTGTTCTCCTATCATTTTGGATCTCCCCCTCCCCCTCCAACTTTCAAATCCCTTACTCACTCTTCCTTCAGTTAGTCCTGACAAAGGGTCTCGGCCTGAAACGTCGACTGCACCTCTTCTTACAGATGCTGCCTGGCCTGCTGCGTTCACCAGCAACTTTGATGTGTGTTGCTTGAATTTCCAGCATCTGCAGAATTCCTGTTGTTAACGTGTGGTTATTTGAGTTACTGTCACCTTCTTGTCAGCTTGAACCAGTCTGGCCATTCGGCTCAGTCATTGACCTCTCTCATTAATAAGGCATTTCCGCCCACAGAACTGTCACTCACTGGATGGTTTTTTGTTCTTCACACCATTCTCTGTAAACTCTACAGAAACTTGTGTGTGAAAATCCCAGGAGATCAGCAGTTTCTGAGATACTCAAACCACCCTGTCTGGCACCAACAACCATTCCATGGTCAAAGTCACTTAGATCACATTTCTTCCACGTTCTGATGTTTGGTCTAAACAACTGAACCTCTTGACCATGTCTGCATGCTCTGATGCATTGAGTTGCTGCGACATGATTGGCTAATTTGGTGTTTATATTATCGATTAGATATACAGGTGTAACTAATAAAGTGGCCACTCCACTGAGTGCAAGTGATTGAAATGGTTGGATTCTTAACAGGCATTTACACACAAGGGCTACTGCTGTGTCCTCATTTGCGAGAGCCACCTCACAGGGTTGGAGGCAGAAGATTGGGAAATTGGGGAAAAGCGGGAATTGGAATAAGGGAGGTGGAGCGGAGTTAAGATGGCTCTAAAAGGCGGCTCCTTTGTTTGCATCTTTGGAAACAGCTCTATTTCCACCTTTAATATCTTTATTTTTCCCTTTCAGGGTTCTTTTGAAGACCCTGACCTGGAGTTACACATTGACTTTGGTTCTTTGCGGGAATGGGATCCATTCTCGGGGTTCCAGGGCTGGCCGTCGTTCGGCACGCCAAGGGTTTGGCCTGAGAGTCTGGCTCGGATTTGAAAGCCTAAGATCTCGAGGCTCAAGAGATGGGTGGATCAAGGGTCAGTGTCACGGCAGGAGACCTGTATGCTGTTGGGGAGTCTGAAAATCTACTGCTGTGTTGCCCAAAGACCAGGATCTTTGAGATCTTTGGGAACAGAGCTTGGAAAAAGCGAGGTTACGGACTTTTAACATCATACACCAACGAGTTGTTTGTTATGTCTCCCCGCTCGCTGGGAAAACGGAGATACCTCCTTCTCCCTTATTAGGGAGAGAGAGAGAGAGAGCGCGTCTGTGGTATGTCGAATGTCGGGTGAAACGTGAAGTCTTTGGGGTAACTGCAAGTCTGTGTCTTTGCTCTTACTTTGCTCACACTTGAGTGCTTAGTGGTGGGTGCTGATGCTTTTTTTTGCTGGTGGGGGGATCATTGCTCGCTGCCGCTTATGCATGGGAGTGAGGAGAATTGGGGGAGCTTTGGGGTTCTTACATTTAACTGTCGTTCATTCCTTAGGGCACTCCTCTGTTTTTGTGGATGTTTGCGAAGAAAAAGCATTTCAGGGTGTATATTGTATACTTCTCTCTGATATTAAATTTTACCTTTGAACCTTTGAATCTTTAAATTGGGGGATCAAGAGATGGCAGGTGCTGGGATCTCGTATAATGCTTTGGAGAAATCACCAAATCAGACAGCATCTGCGGAGAAAAATGGACAGTTAAATTTTCATTCGAGATCCTCCATCCAGACTTCGAAAAAGTTGACTGTCAATTTCCTTTCATAGATCAGAGAAAGAAATGAAGAATCAGGTTTATTGTCACTAACATACAGTATGTCATGAAATTTGCAGTGCAGTGCAATATATAAAAAATTACTATAAGTTACAAATGACAAGGAGGTTCTTGGAGTTGTGGAGAGTGCGGAGGGTTGTTGTAAAATATAATGGGACATTGACAGGATGTACAGCTGGGCTGAGAAATGGCAAATGGATTTCAACTTGTACAAGTGTGAAGTTATTTGCTTTGGGAGGTCAAATTTAATGGTAGGATGCAAGGTTACTGGAAGGATTCTTATCAGTGTAGAGGATCAGAGGGATCTTGGGGTCCACGTCCGTAAATCCTTCAAAGTTACGATGCAAGTGGATCGGGTTGTTAAAGACGTATATGGTGTGTTGCTCTTCATTAGTCAGTGGATTGTGATCAAGAGCCATGAGGTAATATTGCAGCTCTTTCAAACCCTGGTTAGGCCACTTTTGGAATATTGAGTTTGGTTCTGGTCGCCTCATTTTAAGAAGGATGTGGAAGCTTTAGAGAGGGTGCAGAGGAGATTTACCAGGCTGCTGCATGTCTTATGACTGTTTACAACTCCTGTTTTCAGTGTTATTGATTTCATTTGCACAGTTTGTCTTCTCCTGCACTTTCAAAGTTTTTAGAACAGCTTCTTCCACTTCAACGTCAGACTTCTGAACAGTCTATGAACACTATCTCACTATTTGTCTGTTACACTATTGATTAATTTTGCAACAGAGCACAGATCATGGAGCATAGAACGTTACAGTACAGTACAGACTATTCGGCCCACAATTCTGCTGACTTTATAACCAAATCTAAGATCACTCCTACTCTTCCCTTATATATAACCCTCCATTTTCTATCATCCATGCACCTATTTAAGAATCCCTTAAACTTCTCTAATGTTAAAGTCCCTATTCTGCCTTCACCACCATCCCCAGCAGCACAGTCCACACACCCACCACTCTCCGTGTGAAAGAAAACCTCGCCCTGATATCCTCTCTGTACTTTCCTCCAATCAGCTTGAAATTACTGTATGTCCCCTTGTACTAGCCATTCCCACCCTGGGAAAAAGCCTCTTATCATCTTATACACTTCATTCAAGTCACCCCTCATCCTCCTTCACTCCAAAGCGAAAAGCCACAGCTCATTCAACGTGTCCTCATAAGACATGCTCTCTAATCTGGGCAGCATCCTGGTCAGTAAGTCTCCTCTGCAGAGATGCCACCGTATACAATCCTGAGGTTCATTTTCCTGTGGGCGTTCCCATTACAACAAAGAAATACAATGGAATCAATGAAAAACCACCCACAAACAAAACTGACAAACATCCAACGTACAAAAGAAGAGAATCTGAAAAAAGATGGTAGACACGAGGTACCCAACCTTTGTTATGCCACGGGCCAATGCCATTAAGCAAAGGTCAGTGGATCCCAGGTTGGGAGACCCTACCAGTGTAGATGCAAAACCCAAGCTCTGGGATACAAGAGATTGTAGCTGTCCTAATGAATAACCTCAACCCGAAACATTGGCTCTACATTTCCATTCACAGATGGTGCCTGGTCTGCTGAGTTCATCCAGCTTCTTGTTTATTTGACCCTTTTGGGTCAGCATCCTGATGAAGGGTATCAACCCAAAACGTCGACAATTCCTTTCCCCCACTGATGCTGCTCAACCCACTCGGTTCTTCCAGCACTTTCTTTGTTGCTTCAGGTTCCAGCATTGGCAGGCTCTTGTGCCTCCTGGTCGTGGGAGCCAGATGGAGAGATGATACGAAACCCATCACTGGTGCTCTCTTCTTCTGCACGGCAAACACCAAACGACATTAGAATAGGGTGTGGTCCTCAGAGAACTTCAGGAAAGGCAAGTCAGAGAACACACACCAGTCTGCATTGAGGGGTCAGCAGTGGAAAAGGTGAGCAGCTGCTCAACATCTCCAAGAACCTGCCCAGGTCCCAGCACATCAATGCAATCATGAAGAAGGCACTGCAGTGGCCCTAGATCATTTGAGATCTGAGGAGATTCAGCACGTCACCAAATACTCTTGCAAATTTCTACAGATGTACGGTGGAGAGCATTCTGACTGGCTGCATCACTGTCTGGTGTGGAGGCTGAAATGCACAAGATCAAAAGTGGCTGCAGAAAGCTGTAGAATCAGTCATCTCCATCACAGGCACAACCTTCCCCACCACCAAGGACATCTTCAAAAGGGAGCGTCGCAAGGAAGCGACATCCATCCCCACCCAGAACAGGCCCTCTTCTCATTTCTACCATCAGGCAGGAGATACAGGAGCCTGAAGACACACCCTCAGCAATTCAGAACAGCTTGGTCCCCTCTGCCATCAGATTTCTGAATGGTCCACAAACACTATGCACTATTTATGCTCCCTTTTTGCACTACTAATTTTTTTACACACACACACACACACACACACATCTGGGTATATACATGTACATATACACACAAACAGATTTCTTGCTATAATTTATAGTTTATATTATTATGTATTGCACTGCACAGCTGTTGCAAAACAACAACTTTCATGACATATGTCAGTGACAATAAATCCAATTCTAATCCTAAAGGGGAGTTTCTCTTTGGATACCAGCCTACCCACCAACAAGGACATTTATACTGAAAGTTACCGGAAAAAGGCCAGTAACATCATGAAGGATCCCACCCACCCTGCTCACGGACTGTTTGTTCCACTCCCATCAGGGAGGAGGCTACGTAGTATCTACGCCAGGACCACCAGACTCAAAAACAGTTACTTTCCCCAAGTAGTAGGGCTGATCAACACCTCCACCCGCTAACCCACCCCTCCACACCCCCAAACACCACTACTTTATCATTTCCCGTCAGTCACCTTATGTACAGACACTCCTGTGCCTAGCGTCACTGTATGGACATACAATAAATCTATGTATATAAGCTATTTTATGTATTTATATTTATTGTGTATTTTGAAGTCTATTCTTTATCTTATTATGTGTGTGTGTTTTTTTGTGTTGCATCAGATCCGCAGTAACAGTTACTTCATTCTCCTTTACCCTTGTGTGCTGGACGTTAAACAATCTTGAGATTAAACAACCTTGTGGACTTGCTAAACGGCGCGTTCGAACTTAATCCCTCGCATCGCCCGCGGATTCAGAAATGAAATTAATTCCACGCACTGGGAAGTCTGCAAGACAGGGCTGTATTTGAAAGAAGATACATTAACTTGAAATCAAAAGCAATAATAGGTCTTGCTGGAGAGCAGACACAAAACCCATTGCCTGGTTACTGTCTAAATGCTGCTTTTCTCTCCCCTACAGTGCGGAGAAGAGTTCGGAGATTAGCGCTCGGTCACTTGAATGAGACTTTCCCGTAAGTAACCAAAAGGTTGTTTTACATATACATTGCACGTGCTACATTTGCTTTGTGGTTATGAACATTTCCAGAACTCTCCGCGAATCCTTTGTTAGGCTAAGGTTTTTTTTTCCCCCTCCAGATAGCAAAAGTACACTTTTTGTATATATAAAAAAAAGCTGAGATCAGGAGAAGAGGGAAGAGAAGAGGTTGGGGGGGGGGGGGGGAGAAAGCTAATGAAATATTTAAGATTTTCATTGCTGACAAAGGCGTTTCTTACTGCTTTGTCGGGGGAGTCTGTGGAAGTGAAACAAAACAGCAGGTTGCTGTAGTGGAGGGGTCACTCCATATTGATGGGAGCTGTGTGAGTATTGGTCACAGCTGTGCAGAATTTTACTTCCGTCTGGGGTACCAGCCTATTGCCTTTGTCGGGCATTGTGAGCAGCCCACAGCGCCAATTTTACACAAAGTTGATTGCAACCTCTAGATCTTTGTTGCCTCTGTGAGAAAGAGTGACACTGTGATGAATTCCTCCACCGCTGGGTCACATAATGCGGTGGGGGCTTCGGCTCAGAAGGACCTCATCCGTCCCACCGTGTCGCCTGATTATTTCTTACCAAACGGTCGTGATTTATGAATCTCCCTCGCATTCAGCGTATGCGACTCCGGGTCCTTGAATCGGCCTCTTGCTTTCATTGATGCACCAGCCAGCAGTGGAGATGGTGGGGGAGGATACCGCGGCAAAGAAGTGCACCTCATTCAGAAGGGATTTTATGGCATTTACACCACATCAAAGATGCGGCATTAGGTGGTGAATGCGATGCTCTGGTCAATTTCAGTTCAAGGCTCACTCAGAGAACAATCAGGGTATCCGGAGATGAATGGGAGAAAGGAATAACCGGGAAACCGATGGGGAGGATGTGTGTGTATTGTCGTGTCGGCGGTAGGAATCAGTCAGACAGAGCTTGGGAAAGGATTTACACCCTCACATTCAGATTTATTTATCGCATCTACACTGAGTAGCTACTGTAATAGGTACCTCCCCTGCCTAATAAAGAGGCTATTGAGTGTACTTTCATGGTCTTCTGCTGCTGTGCAGCCCCAGCCACGTCAAGGTTCCCCGTGTAGTGCGTTCAGAGATGCTCTTCTGCACACCACTGTTGTAACGTGTGGTTATTTGAGTTACTGTCACCTTCCTGTCAGCTTGAACCAGCATGGTCATTCTCCTCTGACCTCTCTCATTAACAGGGTGTCTTCACCCATGGACTTCCTGCTTGCTAGATGGATTTTATTTCACATGCCACTCTCTGTAAACTCTATAAATATTGTGCCTGGAAGTCCCAGGAGATCAGCAGTTTCTGAGATAGTCAAACCATGAATCATTCCACAGTCAAAATCACTTACATGACATTTCTTCCCCATTCTGATGTTTGGTCTGATCAGCAACTGAACCTTTTGACCACGTCTGCATGCTTTTATGCTTTGAGTGGCTGCCACGTGATTGGCTGATTGGATATTTGCATTAACAAGCAGGTGTGCATGTGTACTTAATAACATGGACACTGAGTTTACATCGAAGTGCACAATGAAATGCAGCAATAATTGGGACCAAGTGAGGGGAGGGGGAAGCCTTTTGCCTCTTCCACCCCTTTCGTCTCGGCCTGAAGCATTAACTGTTCGTTCCCCTCTGTAGATGCTGCCTGACCTGCTGAGTTCCTCCGTCATTGGCACCAACCCAGCATTCGCTCCATGCTTGGCAGAACAACACAGAACACAACAAAGCAGAACAAGCCCTGTCCACCCCTCCCACCCTCCCACACTCATACACATTGTTCAACCCCAGAACAGGCCAACTTCAGCCTCTACTCGCAGGCACTGGGCCTTAACTTCCCCAGTGCATTCTCAGAGGTTTGCAGATTTGAGGCTCTGGCCGTCGGGCCTTGATTTTCAGTATCGACCTTGGACTCAGATGATGACGGATGAGGGCCCAAACACTAGGCCTCAAATGCTGGACTCGCTTATGACAGGACCCCAAAAACTAGGCATCAAACCCTGGACTCACTTATGACTGGACCCTGAAAACTAGGCCTCTAATGCTCGACTCTCCTTTGATGGGCTCCCGAAAGCTAAACCTTGAACTCCGTTCAGCCCACACCGTTGGTTATCAAACATGGAGCAGAGGATTAGATATACTTAGAGTCTGGCCTGTCCTCTAATTCCCCCACATCCCTGTCCCTAAACCCTAACCTAACTCTTAACTCCCCTCTCTGTCCCCGAGACCATCCCCATGAGCCTAATAAATGCTCTGCGGGCATTTATTAATACAACAATCTCCTGCTGGCACTTCTCTGCTTCTTCAGCTGGGTTAATGCCCTGAACACAAACTCTTGGACTGTATTATATGATACGGAGAGGGGCCACTTGGGCCATCGTCTCCATGACACCTGAAACTGCTGCCATGAGTAGCTTTGTGAAGAAGCCATTTGGCTCGCTGGCTTTCACCAGTCAGTGCACTGAGTTGCAACACTGCAATTGCGGAAGACGTTGGTGAGGCCGCTTTTAAGAAAGAAAGAAATATTAGCTTTGTCACATGTACGTTAAAACACAGTGAAATGCATCATTTGTGTCAATGACCAGTCTGAAGATGTGCTGGGGGTAGCCTGCAAGTGGTGCCATGCTTCTGTATAACATAGTATACTCTGTATATAGTTGAGATGCATTTTATATGGAGTTGGTTTATAGCTAAGCAAGGAGGAATGTTGTCTATTTAATATTTCAGTAATATTTGAGTAATGTTATAAATGTTTTGCTTGATTAAGCATTCTTATTCATTGAAATAATTCATTATCTAAAAGTACGTGAATGGCATACGTTATCACACCACCATGTCATACGTGCGCACCTTGCTTAAAGTAAAAACAAAGTTAGACTCACATTCCTGACTTACTTGTTTTCCTTTCAATTAGTTTTTATGTTTTGGGGTTACAAAACAGAACAGAATTGAACTCTAAACTCCATCGCCCTGAGATGTAATAGTGTCGTGCTAACTTCTACGCTACCCAAGGAGATTGAGGAGTGACTTGATGGAGGTGGATAACATCATGAGCATAGGCAGGGTGAAATCATATAGTCTTTGTCCCCCAGAGAGGGAGAGTCAGAGATCAGAAGCGAGAGATTAAAAAGGGGCCTCAGGAAAAGCTTCTGTGAGCAAACGATAGTGTTTGTTTGGAATGAGCTGTCAGAAATAGTGGTTGAGACAGGCACATTAGCATCATTTAAATGCCATCTAGTTAAGTACATGGATGGGAGGGGTTAAGAGGGCTACAGGCCAAATGTGAGCAGATGGGACCAGCTGTCTGGGCAACACAGTCGGCATGGAGGAGATGGGCCAAAGGACCTGTTCCTGTACTGTGACTATGACTCTGAGATTTTGGATTTGCTTTCCTCAAAGAGCAACCAAAGCAGAGACTTTCTGGATGACAATTTAGGCGCCAGAGCAGACTGAAAAAGTCAGGGTACTGGGGCCCCGAGGCGAGGGCCGGGCTGGTTCAGCTCACTGCTCTGTGACATTTACTCCTCTCTGCTCTGACTTAAGGGTCCATGAACAAACCCTTCGTGGACTTTTGCTTGCATGATTTTTTTCCCTCTCTGTACATTGATGGTCGTCTTTTTGTTAAATGTTTTTTTTTAGGTTTTGTAGATGGCATCTATTTCGATATGTTTGTTTACGGAATTATCAGAAGATCCAAAGAAATGCGAGCCATTAGGATTCAAAGATCAACTGAAGGGGTAGCCAATCAGGACCAAGGCAAGTGGATGGGGGGTTGGGAGGCTATATGAACACGAGCATTCCCAGAGAGAAACACCAACACTGTGCACTGAGGATATTACCTCAACTAATGATAAAACGTCTGCAAGTTAAATGCCGAGCTCAGTGAATACCACAGCATCAAACGCCTCAGCTTGAGCTACCAATATTCACCACATCCTAAAGTTAATCTTTATCTTTATCACAGGCACATAGCATCAGATAAGCAGTATTCACAGGAAAAAAACACAAATTAAACAATTTGTAAGATTCCGGTAAAATAATTCCCCTCCCTGCATTCCCACTCTGACCTTTTACCTCTTCTCGCCTGCCAGTCGCTTTCCCCTGGGTCCCCTCCTGCTTTCCCTTCTCCCATGGTCCACTCTCCTCTCCCATCAGATTCCTTCCTCTCCAGCCTTTTACCTTTCCTACCTCTTGGCTTCACCTATCACCTTCTAGTTATCCTCCTTCCCCTTCCCCCCACCGTTTTATTCAGGAATCTTCCCCCTCTTTTCTCAGTCCTGAAGAAGGTTTTGGCCTAAAACAACGACTGTTTATTCACTTCTATAGATGCTGCCTGACCTGCTGAGTTCCTCCAGCATTTTGTGTGAGTTGCTTTAAATAACGCATACACAGTTTTTACAAGATTGAACACGAGTAGCACAGAATTTTAATAACTATTCTCCTTATTTCTGCAGTTTATCAAAGATTAAAGAGAATAACCTTTTTTGTCACTAGTACTTCAAACCATACAGTAAAATTCATTGCTTGTGCCAACAACCAACACAGTACGAGGATGTGCTGGGAGCAGCCCACAAGTGTCCCCACACTTCCGGTACCAACATGTCCACAACTCACTAATCCTAATTCATACGTGTTTGGAACATGGGAGGAAACTGGAGCCCCCAGAGGAAATGATCATTATCATGCTGTGAGATCTTGCTGTTTATAAACCACCACATGATGGCTATGTTCCTTGGCTGTGAGGTGCTTTGTGAAAATACGAAAGCGCAATGGAAGATCAAGCCATTCATTCTTTTCCCCTTAAATCACCACCTTGACTTCCTTCCATGTTACACTCAATGGCCACTTTATTAGGTACACCTGCTCGTTAATGCAAATATCTAAACAGCTAATCATGCAGTCATGGTCAAGATGTTCAATTGTTGTTCAAACCCAAACATCAGAATGAGGAAGAAGTGTGATCTAAGTGACTTTCACTGCGGAATGATTGTGGTGCCAGATGGGGTGGTTTGAGTATCTCAGAAACTGCTGATTTTCACACACAACAGTCTCTAGCGTTCACAGAGAATGGTGTAAAAAGCCAAAACAAACATCCAAATGACAGCAGTTCTGTCGGTGAAAAGACTTCGCTAATGAGAGAGATCAGAGGAGAATGGCCAGACTGGTTCATAGTCATAGTCATACTTTATTAATCCCAGGGGAAATTGGTTTTCGTTACAGTTGCTCCATAAATAATAAATAGTAATAGAACCATAAATAGTTAAATAGTAATATGTAAATTATGCCAGTAAATTATGAAATAAATCCAGGACCAGCCTATTGGCTCAGGGTGTCTGACCCTCCAAGGGAGGAGTTGTAAAGTTTGATGGCCACAGGCAGGAATGACTTCCTATGACGCTCCGTGCTGCATCTCGGTGGAATGAGTCTCTGACTGAATGTACTCCTGTGCCCAACCAGTACATTATGTAGTGGATGGGCACTTCAAGTCGACAGGAAGGTGACAGTAACTCAAATAACCACATGTTACAACAGCAGTTGAAGAAAACCATCGCTGAATGCACAGCACATCTACTACAGAAGTGGATGGGCTACAGCAACAGGAGACCATGAACATACACTGAATGGCCACTTTATTAGGTACAGAAGGTGGTCAATAAAGTGGCCATTGAGTTTGTGTGTCTATCGTGGAATTGTAGACATCGATGCCCCTTTGCTTCATTTAAAGGACAGTCTATTTCCTTTCTACAATTAAACTTTTTGCAAAGCCCCCTGTACCTATTTTTATTTAATATTTCTTTGTTCGACTGTCATTGACTCCCCCCCCCCACCCCACCCCCCGGGCCCTCGGGTCCTGAGACGAGACAGGTGACGTGTAATCGATACGCCTGAGGTAACCGGAGATGCTGCAGAGACAAAGGTTTGGGGAACGGCAGAGACACGAGAGGCTTGTCTGGCAGGCTAAACTGCATCAGCCGTGATAATGTGGGAGATGGTTCGGCTGCAGTTCATTTTCTCCGGCACGCACGTGCATGCACGCACTATATCACTATTATGCTCTCTCTTTGCACTGCTTGGTTAGTTTTTACTTCTTGCAGTGACTTATAGTACTTTTTATGTGTTGCACTGTATTCCCTTTGCTGAACAAGATTCACTACATACACTCAGTGAACTCTTTACTTACACCTGCTATACCTAATAAAGTGGCCACTGAATGTATATTCGTAATCTGCTGCTGCTGCAGTTCAGCCACTTCAATGTTTGATGTGTCGTGCATTCAGAGACGCTCCTCTGCACACCACTGTTGTAACGTGTGGTTATTTGAGTTACTGTCGCCTTCCTGTCAGCTTGAACCAGTCTGGCCATTCTCCTCTGACCTCTCTCATTAACAAGGCATCTTCACCCACAGAACTGTGACTCACTGGATGTTTTTGTTTCTCGCACCGTTCTCTGTAAACCCTGGAGAGTGTTGTGTGAGAAAGCCCCAGGAGATCAGCAGTTTCTGAGATACTCAGACCACCCCATCTGGCACCAACAATCATTCCATGGTCAAAGTCACTGTGATCACATTTCTTCCCCATTCTGATGTTTGGTCTGAACAACAACTGAACCTCTTGACCATGTCTGCATGCTTTTATGCATTGAGCTGCTGCCCTGCCATGTGATTGGCTGATTAGATATTTGGCAATAAAGAGCAGGTGCGCAGGTGGCCATTGAGTGTATATTTATTGTAACTTGGTAATTTTTTATGCATTACACTATACTGCTGCCACAATACAACAAATTTCATGACATATGTCAGTGATGTTAACCTTGGTTGTGACTCTGATTGTGATGTACACACACTTACAAACATAATGGAGTGTGGGTCCTGTCCTCTCTGTATGGTTTACTGCAGTCACATTCAGTAATTGCTCTTTGTTACCCATTCAGTAACTCATGTGGAAGGTGATAAATGACTCTGAGTAATTTCCTTGTGCGGGAATTACTACTAAACCTTTAGTAAGATTGAGTCACTGAGTCCTGCAGCTCGGAAACTGTCTCAGTCGTGCTGACTGAGATGTTTGTCTATGCTGGGAGCACGGCGGCAGGCATCAAAATGCAATGACCCACCTGTTGTGGCAAAACAATGAGCTCATGAATGGTCAAGGTTCAAAGTTCAAAGTCAAGTTATTGTCAAAATATTTATATGTCACCATATTTTTAAAAAGTTATTTAGACATTCTGCACGGTATAGGCTCCTCTGGCCCAATCAGCCGCGACACCCAGCAACCCATTGGTTTTAATCCTAGCCTAATCACAGGACAATCTAGAAGGACCTATTAACCTTTAGGTATGCCTTTGGACTGCGGGAGGAACCCCACGCCCTTACGGGAAAGAACATACAAGCTCACTTGCAGAGGATGCGGGATTTGAACTCCGAACTTCAACACCCCAAGCTGTAATGCGTTGCACTAAACTCTACACTACCACGGTGCCCCGAGACGTATATTACCCCGAGATTAATTTTATTGCAGGCATTCATAGTAGAACCAAAAAAAAAATCCCAACAGAATGAATTAAAAATTGCACACAAATAAAGACAGATAAACTTCTAATGTGCAAAAGAAAACAGTGCAGAAGCAAAAATAACTAAACAAATCAACAAACAAACAAATAATATTGAGAAGTTGAGTTGTTGATTCCTTGAATGGGAGTCCATAGGTTGTGGAATCAGTTCACAGTTGAGGTGAGTGAAGTTATCCATACTGGTTCTGGAGCTTGATTGTTGAAAGGTCATAATTGTTCCTGGACCTGGTGGTATGGGATCTCAGACTCCTGTACCTCCTGCCCGGTCATAGCCATGTGAAGACAGCATCCTTCACTGCTATAGCCTTCCTCCACCTTCTCTGCCGTTGTGATGTGTCTCCATCTTCTGCCAGCTCCGCTGTTGAGGTCATGGTTGGATGGTGAGGGTCCTTGATGATGAATGTTGCTTTCTTGTGGCAGCACTCCTCTGTAAATGTGGGGAGGGCTTTTCCTGTGATGGACTGGACTGTATCCATCACTTTTTGTGGGCTCTTCCATTTTTAGACATTGCTGTTTCCATACCAGACCATGATGCTACCAGTCAGGATATTCTCCACTGTGCATCTATAGAAGTTTGTCAAAGTTTTAAATGACATGCTGAATCTGCACAAACTTCTAAGAAAGTAGAGTTCTTAGAAGTTACTGTGCCTTGTATTTAATTGTTGTTGTCCTTTGGGGGGGTCACATTAGCTCACTCGTTGTGTTTGGGAGGCTTTGTAGAAGCCACATTGGTGGTGCCTCTCGAGTGTTCTGAGGAGCCTGCTGTAGGTAATTCATGTCCCAGTGAATCCTCTCCAAGCATTGTCGCCTTGTCATGATGGAGAGGCTTGATGCTATCTGGAGCTTAGCTGTTAGGGTCACTCATGGTGATAAGGTCAGGTGCTGTTTCCAGACAAAGAGCGATCCAGCCAAGATCTCAACAGTGGAGCTGGCAGAAGATAATGACACATCACAACGGCAGAGAAAGCGGAGGAAGGCTGTGGCGGTGAAGAGTGCCCGGTCAACGAACAATCCATGCCACTGGACCCCGACCCTGACCTGTCAAGGTCCGCCTGGTGGATCCCCACACATCTGCAACGCCCCCCCCTAACATGTTGAACAAGGTCACGGACCTAGTGGAGGCCAAGTCATTAGGTGTATTTAAGGCAGAGATAGAAAGGTTCTTGATTAGCCAGCGCATCTAAGGGTATGGAGTGAAAGCAGGGGAGTGCGGATGATTGGAAAAATTGGATCAGCCCGTGATTGAATGGCGGAGCAGACTCGATGGGCCGAATGGCCTACTTCTGCTCCAATTTTTTGTGGTCTTATGGATGTGCATTCTCTATTAAGGTAATAACCCCTTCGGAGAACATCACGCTCGACTCAAGTGATCGCAGTCCTACATGTCCCAGAGGTACGCAGGAGGCAGTGGGCAGTGGCTTTCACAGTCAAGTTTATTGTCAGGTGTATAAGTCTGTGTGTGCACAGCTGGACTGAAACTCTTACTGCAGCAACACAGACACAGAGTGTCAAAGACTCAACATCCAACGAAGAAACATAAACTAAATGCACTCTAGGTTATGCGAAATGATGCAAGAAAGGACAGTTAGAGCAAAAAAAAGGTCCATTTTTGTGCAAAGTGCTCATAGTGTTGCTATACTGAGGTAGTGACTAGGATTTTGCCAGTTGGTTAAAAACAGAATAGTTGAAGGGAGGCAGCTCAAAATTCAAATTCAAATTTGTTTATCACATACATAGATATAGACATAGACATACTTTATTGATCCCGAGGGAAATTGAGTACCATGAAAAAAATACAACAAATAACATAAGTTAAAAAAGTAAGAAGAAAAAAGTAAGAAAACTGGTCGGAACGGCTGTAACAGGCTGCATGCACAACCGGCGCACGCGCACTGGCTCTCACATGAGAAATGAGAATACATGACAAATCTGCAGATGCCAGAAATCCAAGCAACACACACAAAATGCTGGAGGAACTCAGCAGGCCAGGCAGCATCAATAGAGAAAGGTACAGCTGATGTTTCGGGCCGAGATCCTTTAGCAGGATGTACGTGGAAACCTACAGCGAAGTGTGTCATGGCGTTAACAATCAGCACACCCAAAGACATGCTGGGGGCAGCTCACAAGTGTCTCCACACATTCCGGCACCAACATAGCATTCCCACAAAACTCAGCAGGACAACACAGAACACAAACAACAGCAGCCAACGATAATAGCTGTTCTTGAACCTGGTCATGTGGGACTTCAGGCTTCTGTACCTCCTGCCCAGTGGTAGTCGCGAGAAGATGGCATGGCTCGGGCAGTGGAGGTCTTTAATGATAGATGTTGCCTTCTTGAAGCAGTGCCTCCTGTAGGTACTACTGACAGTGGGGAGGGACATGCCTGTGAGGAACTGGACTGAGTATCCATTAGTCTCTGCAGCCATACCTGACCAAAACACATCTAGTCAGTGTACTTTCAACAGGATATTCATAGAAGTTTCAGTGTTCAGTGACAAGACGCTGTCCATAAACTTCAACAAACGTAAAAAAGTTGGCGCGCTTTCCTTATTAAAGTTCAAAGTATTTTTTTATATATAGGCATCCGTTAGTCTTGTGAGACCACGGATTTGCGCCTTGGAAGGTTGTATGGAAGACCGGCAGTTCCCATGCTGCAAGTCTCCCCTCTCCACGCCACCGATATTGTCCAAGGGAAGGGCACTAGGGCCGATACAGCTTGGCATCGGTGTCGCCGCAGAGCAATGTGTGGTTAAGTGCCTTGCTCAAGGACACAACACGTTGCCTCAGCTGAGGCTCGAACTAGCGACCTTCAGATCACTAGACCGACGCCTTAACCACTTGGCCACCCCCCAACACATATTTATTATAAAAGTATGTGTACATTATACAAACTTGAGATTTGTCTCCTTGCAGGCAGCCACAAAACAAAACACCCAAAAAGCCTATTAAAAAAAAGAAGATGGCAAACACCCGGTGTGCAGATAGAGGACAAAAATAGCATCGAGCAAATAGTAAAAGTAAGCAAATAGCACTTAGACACAAAACGCAGTGCAGCCGGAGCAGATCCACAGCCCCAGTTCAGCAAGGAGCAGAGTAAACGTCGCAAAGTCTGCAGACACAAAGCCCAGAGCAGCCGGAACAGCCGCGGCCTCAGCCTCAGAGTAACGCAGAGTGGAGTAAATGATGCAGAGGGGCAGGCAGAACCAGCCCGAACCTTGCCTCTTGTCCCAACACCCAGCCTTTTCAGTCCATCTGGCCCAGCGTTTAAATCATCTAGGCATCGGGTACGATTGCATCTGTGTGCAGGGCACCAGGCAGGTCACCTGATACAGTTCGAGGCCCAATAAAGGTCTGGACTGTTCTTCAACCCTTCTGTTGACGAGAATTTCAAATATGCAAACTTAAATGTTGATCCAGGAAATACAAATGGCTCTTGGCCACAATGGTAATAGTTCAAGTTTCAACACCTCATCCTGGGGAAGGTTGGTGGGCTTAATTCATTGCTTGTGGAATTGATGCTTCAGAGGCAAAATTATTGAACTGAAAGTAGAGGAAGACTGGAGAGTTCAGATGAAGGGCGTCAATCTGAAAAGTCAAGTGTCCATTTCCCTCCATAGATGCTGCCTGCCCTGTTGAGCATAGAACATAACAGCACATTACAGGCCCTTCAGCCCACAATGCTGTGCCAACATTAACCTACCCAAAGATCAATGTACCCTTTCCTTTCCACATAGCCCTCCATTTTTCTATCATCCATGTGTCTATCTAAGAGTTTCTTAAATGTCCTTAATGTATCTGCCTCCACCACCACACCTGGCAGCGTGTTCCATACACCCAACACTCTCTTTAAAATCCTACCCCTGACATTCCTCCAATTACCTTAAAATTATGCCTCTTGGTGTTGACCGTTTCTGCCCTTGGTAAAAGTCTCTGGCTGTCCTCTCAATCTACACCCCTTATCAAGTGTTCTCATTCACTCCAAAGAGAAAAGCCCTCACTCGCTCAGCCTATCCTCATAAGACATGCTCTCCAATTCAGGCAGCATCCTGGTAAATCCCTTCAGCACCCTCTCAAAAGCTTCCAGAAAGCATGGGCGATGCATTGTTAGTTGGTATTGAAGCATTATCAGAAAAGGTGTTGAGCTATTAGTAGAATGAATAACTGTGGAGAGTTCAAATAAAGGGTTTCAACCTGAAAAGTTAGCTCTCCATTTTCCTCCTGAGATGCTGAGTTCCTCCAGCATTTTGCATTTTGCTCCAGATCCCAGCAACTACAGAATCTCTTGTGTCTCCATAAAGAAAATTTTACTCACCTCAACACTGAACTGATTCCACAACCTATGGACTCACTTTCAAGGACTCTTCAACTCATATTCTCAGTATTATCCATCCGTCCATCTATCCTTTATTCATATTTGCACAATTTGTCTTCTTTTGCACATTGGTCATTCATCAGTCTTTGTTTTATGTAGTTTCCCATCCAGTTCTGACGTGTTGGTCCATGGCCTCCTCTTGTGCCACAATGAGGCCACTCTCAGAGTGGAGGAGCAACACCTTATATTCCATCTGGGAAGCCTCCATCCTGATGGCATGTATATTAATTTCTCCTTCCAATAAAAACATTTCTATTCTCACCTTCCTCTATTCCCCACTCTGGCCTCCTACCTCTTCCTGCCTTTCACCTCCCCCTGGGTCCCCTCCTCCTTCCCTTTCTCCCATGGCTCACTCTCCTCTCCTATGGGATTCCTTCCTCTACAGCCTCTCCTACCCACTTGGCTTCACCTATCACCTTCTAGCTTATCCTCCTTCCCTTTCCCCCACCTTTTTATTTTGCCGTCTTCCCCCCTCCTTTCCAGTCCTGAGGAAGGGTCTCGACCTGAAACGTCATTTCCGTTGATGCTGCCCGACCTGCTGAGTTCCTCCAGCATTTTGTGTGTGCTGAACTGGATTTCCATCATCTGCAGAATCTCGTTGTCTTATTGATCCTATTGTATTTCTTTGTCCTGTGAATGCCCACAAGAAAATGTAAAATATATTTTTGAAATTAATAATTGCTTAACATGATAACATTAGGGGAATGCAAAAATGAGCATTAAGTGTGGGGCTTGGCTTCCACTAAAGTAGTGATCTATAGATATTTAATTAATGTGTTTGCTTCATTCTAAATTGCTCACGTCCTTGGAGCTGGGGGTGGTGGTGTAAGTTATGTTTATTTTCAGGAAGAGAACAAAATCTGCAAACAGGCACATTGGCTGTATTAGGACTGAAAGGACAATTACTCAATCCTCTCACCCACACACCCCACCCTCCCCACCCTCACTATTTTTGGAAAAATCTTACCACCACAGTAATTCTTTACATTCTGTGAGAGTAAAGAATGTTCTCTATTAAGGGGTCACACATTAGCACCAATTAGGCCCAAGAAGAATGAGTATCACAAGGACTGGGATATGCCTGAAGCCACAATTGACTGTGATTCTCTCTCTCTGTCTCACTCTCTCCCCCTTCCTTTCTTCCTCACTTCCTATTTCTCCTCTCACTCTCTTCCCCCGTAGCTCACTTGCCCCTTCTCTCCCTGTTTCTCACTCCTGCCCTCTCTCTCTTTCTCTCACCCTCCCATCTCCCTCACCCCTTACTCC
Organism: Mobula birostris; assembly: GCF_030028105.1. Classification (NCBI taxonomy): domain Eukaryota; kingdom Metazoa; phylum Chordata; class Chondrichthyes; order Myliobatiformes; family Myliobatidae; genus Mobula; species Mobula birostris. The sequence goes on along the minus strand of NC_092396.1, from coordinate 5,070,278 downwards.
CATTTCCCTCTCTCCAACTCAATCCCCCCTTCTTCATTTGCTCTCCCTCCCACCTTTCTCTATCTTTTATGCTCTCTTCCCTCTCTCTCCCACTCTCTATTTCTTTCCCTCACTTCTTCTTCCCCTCTTCTCTCTCTCTCTCTTCCGGTCTGTCTCTGTCTTTTTCCTTCTTCCCCTCTGTCTCCCTCTCTCTTCCACTCTGTTCCCTCTTTGTTGCTCACTCCCTCTCTTTCTCGTTCTCTGTTTACAAATTTTCCACACTTGTCTGCCAACAAGAACAGCTTCTTCCTGTCCACCAACTGATCTCTGACAGCTCATAAAGCCATGACCACTACCTCAATATTTTGCTCACCTTTTGCACGACTTATTTAATTTATCTTTTATTTACTTCTTGTTGTAATTTATAGAAATTGGTGTGTACTGCAATGTACTATTGCCACAAAACAAAAAAATTCAGATCGATATTAGTGATAATAATTCTGATTCTGTACATCAGGCCTTGGCCTTTGGTCTCACTGACCTTTGTCTTCAGTCTTCCATATCAACCCCAGGACCCGCCAATGATGAGGCTCACTGAACTCCTGATATTCAACCCCAGGGCTCGACATTCTAGGGCATATCACTGAGAAATGGTCTTCAATCCCAGGACCTGTTGACCTGAGGGGACTCACTGCCCTCGGGGGGGGGGGAGTATTTAGTCCTCATCCAGAGGGCTCAGTGTCCTCAATCATTGACCATGAAGATCGATGGTCTTCACTCTTGCATCAAACTTGTAACGGAGGTGGTTACCAGGCTGGGTTTGATCCAGGAGTGTCATGGCAAAACTCCATACCTTTGACCAGTGGACTACCTGGGGAAACATAGACCAGGTGGACCCAGATGCAAAGGACACCAGAGACAAGGATGCAGTTGAACGAAGAATCTTTACTTGAGGACTGAGAACAGGCTATGACTCAGGAACCACCACATACAGGGTAAACTCAAAATGGGGCAAGGACAAACAAAACAGAGTGGACTTACTGTAAATGGAAAATCAAAGCAAGGCGGAGTTGTACTGATAACTAAAGTGAGACACAGGTGAAAATAGTCAACTAGTAATCGGGGAGGAGGAGCAGCAGAGCCTGGAGAGCTGTGGTGGCCCCAGATGATCAGACTGAAGCATGATAGAAATTGTCCATGCCCACTAAGGTGCTTATGTAAGGTAGTCCCACCAGCCCGGGTTTGGACTACATTGTTCTAACTCAACCACATCCATGTACTTTACTGTACTGTACTCCTCTACTGTAAAGATGAAGCCACACTCAGGTTGGAGGAACAACACCTTATATTCTGTTTGGGTAGCCCCCAACCTGATGGCATGAACATTGACTTCTCAAACTTCCGCTAATGCCCCACCCCCCCATACCTCATCTGTTATTTATTTATTTATATACACACATTCTTTTTCTCTCTCTTTTCTCCCTCTGTCCCTCTCACTATACCCCTTGTCCATTCTCTAGGCTTCCCCCCTCCCCCTTTTCTTTCTCCCTAGGCCTCCTGTCCCATGATCCTCTCATGTCCCTTTGCCAATCACCTGCCCAGCTCTTGGCTCCATCCCTCCCCCTCCTGTCTTCTCCTATCATTTCAGATCTCCCCCTCCCCACTTTCAAATCTCTTACTAGCTCTTCTTTCAGTTAGTCCTGACGAAGGGTCTCGGCCCGAAACGTCAACTGTACCTCTTCCTAGAGATGTTGCCTGGCCTGCTGCGTTCACCAGCAACTTTTATGTGCGTTGACATGTAATTTACAAATATCTTTCAAAAGTTGTCATTGTACTTGCCTCAAATACTTTCACTGTCAGTTTGTTCAGAATACTCACCACCATTCATCCATCATTAAGGACCCCCATCAGCCTGGACATGCCCTCGTCTCATTGCTGCCACGAAGGAGGAGGTAAAGGAGTTTGAAGACACACACTCTATGATTCCTAAAACACTGAATGTGGGTCTTCAGGCCCCTGTATCTCCTCTGCAATGGTAACAATGAGAAGAGGGAAGCCTCAGATCGTGACGGACTGTAATGATGGATGCCGTCTTCCTGAGACGCCACCTCTTGAAGGTACCCTTGACGGTGGGGAAGTTTGTGTCCATGATGGAGCTGGGTGAGTTTACGACCCTTATCAATCCTGGAAGCCTCTCTCAACCATGTGCACTGGAGCCTCTGCACCAGACGGTGAGGCAACCAGTCAGAATGTTCTCCACGGCATATCTGTAGAAATTTGGTTGCTTTTGGTGACAGAGCAATTCTCCTCGAGCTCCTAATGAGGCAGCGGTTCTGCAAACTGCACCACTGCGCAGTCCCATGTAATAGAGCTGGGATCCAGCAAGAAACTTTTCCTTTGAGCCAAATGGATCAGATTTCAGCTGAAGGCTTGCAGGATGTGGTCAAGGCCACGCTTTGGATCTCCACTGATTTATTAAGTGTGGAGTATATCACCTGATCAGTACAGAGTCCCACAACAAATCATTAAATCCTGCTTTGCCACCACTCCCACTAGAGTGAGCAACTATCTACACAGCGCTTTTTTCCACCTCCCCTAAAGAGACCAGAGGTACTGAGTCTGGACTCCAGCACTGGGTCAACTTGAGTGGGATCTGGCAACAGTTGTTTATTCCCACACACGGAGACATGTGGTTGCCATCTTGATGGAGAGATCCACTTACACGGATCAGTTGGATGGACATTGGTAATTAATCTATTATATTCACATGTACTGAGATAAAGTGATAAACTTTCATTCATGTGCCATCCATAAAGATATTCCTGTACAGAAGTATCAGATCAGGTTCATTACTGATGACATATGTAGTGAAATTTGTTACTTTGTGGTAGCGTAATACATTAAATATACTAAATTACAATAAGAAATATTGCATATACAGTACTAGAAACATAGAAAATAGGTGCAGGAGTAGGCCATTCGGCCCTTCGAGCCTGCACCGCCATTCAGTGTGATCATGGCTGATCATCCAACTCAGAACCCTGTACCTGCCCTCTCTCCATACCCCCTGATCCCTTTAGCCACAAGGGCCATATCTAACTCCCTCTTAAATATAGCCAATGAACTGGCCTCAACTGTTTCCTGTGGCAGAGAATTCCACAGATTCACCACTCTCTGTGTGAAGAAGTTTTTCCTCATCTCGGTCCTAAAAGGCTTCCCCTTTATCCTTAAACTGTGACCCCTCATTCTGGACTTCCCCAACATCGGGAACAATCTTCCTACATCTAGCCTGTCCAATCCTTTTAGGATTTTATACGTTTCAATAAGATCCCCCCCTCAATCTTCTAAATTCCAGTGAGTATAAGCCTAGTTGATCCAGTCTTTCACCATATGAAAGTCCTGCCATCCCAAGTACTGTGCAAAAGTCTTAGGTACATTTATATAGCTATGGTGCCTAAAACTTTTGCATAGTACTTTTGTAAATCTGGTGGGAGCAAAGGATGTTGGGAATGGCGAGGTTGGCATGCTGCGGTTGGGGTGTGGGACAGGTGGCAGAAAAGGAGTGCCGGGGTGGGGGATGGCGTGGGTGCAGACACACCTAGCCCTGAGACACCAGACTAGGTCATTTGATTCCAAATAATTGGTTTATGAATCATTACAGAATATTTCTCTGGTGCTTCCTGCTCCCTTCCCCTTTTCCCAACCATGATTCCCCTCTCCCTGTCCCCTTCCCACTCTCAGTCCACAATAGAGACCCAGATCAGAATCAGATTTATCATCACTCACATATGTCATGAAAACTGTTTTTTTTTTGCAGCAGTAGTACAATTGAATACATAAAATTACAACAGTACTGTGCAAAGTCCTAGGCACCCTGGCTATATATATATGGTGTGTGTTTACACTGTTCATATAAACAACACAGTGGATTCCAGTTCATTGGGATATCGGTTAACCAGAGCAGCCACAGCTGCTCTGTGGCTGTGGCTGCTTCTTTGGGACAACTCTAAAAGAAGAAAAATGAATTGTGAGAATAGCTGGGATTCCCTCTGTTTATTTGGGACACTATGCTGCTTAATTGGGACAGGAGACTGTTGCCGAACGGTTTCTAACTAGCGTCAGATGCAAGCACTTGTGTGACCATTAGACACTACGCTGTGCTTAGAGCGAAGAGATCTTAAATACCGTCAGTCGCGTATGCATTGTTCAAAAAGTTGTGATTTTTGTCACTAATGATTGGCAAGAAATAAACAGACAATTTGGGACTATTGCTCACCATGGTTTCAAGCCGCCGGAAGTGAAAGTAAAATGATTTCACTGTTTCAAGTTAGGAATGATAAAATTTATTGACAATCATCTTGAATGTTACAGTGAAAGAAATAAAATAAAAATAGTTATGTAGTGTTAAAGCTCCAGCAAGAAGGTGGTGTGCTCAGATGCTGCAGCCTCTCAGGAGCCAACCAAAGGTGTTTTTGCCTTTTTTAAATATCTTTTTTACAATTGCAGGACAATGCTGGACATTAAGAACTTCAGGTACAGAAGGTCTACCCCATCAGAGAGCTGCTCGTTGGCCAAGTAGCTGGAGGAACTGAACTTGGTGCGGACTGTGTTATTGCCTGCCACAGAAAGACATCGAAGTCAGTGCACGGTGTGCAGACTAACAGCGAGTGATTGTCTTGCATGTTTTTCTTGTGATCGCAAGACCCTTTTGGACACTGGCAATGTAAAATGCTGCAAGTGCATATCCCGTGTTTATTGGAGATACAGATAATGGGGGAACTGCGTGGCCTGCGGCAGCGGTCCGGGAGAGGATACGCCAGGGGCAGTGTCCATGTTGGGTTGGGGGCTGACCCTCTATTGGTGCTGCTCTCCAGAATTTACTCGGTGGAAGGCAAGCTGGATTGTGTGCATGCACGCACGCATGTTTGATTTCGTTTGTCGGCAGACTACTGGGAACTGCTTGTTCTTGCCGATAACACCCGTGCACCATGAATTTACAGAGCATGTCACTCAGGGACTTGGGCTACAGTATATAATCTTTGTGTGACAGTATGCTTGCTTGTTACCTTGTATGTGCTGTGTGTGAATGTTGGCACTGTGCTTTGCTCCTAGGCCTCAGAATAACGCTGTTTCGTGTGGCTGTATTCATGGATTTTCATGTTTGGTTAAGTGACAGTTAATCTTGAACTTGGGTTTACGGATCATTCAGGAATCTGATGGTGGAGGGGAAGAAGCTGTTGCTAAAATAGTGAATGTGTGTCTTCAGGCTCCTGTACCTCCTCCTTGATGGTGGCAATGAGAAGAGGGCATGTCCAGTCCAGCGTAAGGGGGGTTCTTAAAAAGGGAAGACAAAACAACGCAGAATGTGTGTTACAGTTTCAGAGAAAATGCAGGGCAGGTAGGAAAATAAAGTCATATTCAGCATCCAGAAGAAAATCATAAATTAAACACAAACAAAAATTTATAGATGATTCAATTAGAAAAATATCCTTTTTCGTGCAAAGTGATCATAGTGTTGCTGTAGTGAGGTAGTGATTAGGGTTGTTCCAGCTGGTTCAAGCTCTGAATGGTTGAAGGGAAGAACAGTAGCTGTTCCTGAACCTGGTGGTGTGGGGTTTCAGGCCTCTGTACCTCTTGCCTAATGGAAACGTCGACTGTACCTCTTCTTAGAGATGCTGCCTGGCCTGCTGTGTTCACCAGCAACTTTGATGTGCGTTGCTTGAACTTCCAGCATCTGCAGAATTCCTCGTGTTTATGTTGGTACCCATGAGAAGATGGCTTGGTCAGGATGGTGGGGCTCTTCAATGATGGATGTTGCCTTCTTAAGGCAGAGCTCCCTTTAGGTACTTCCGATGGTGGGAAGAGGATGTGCCCGTGATGCATTAGGCTGAGTCCACAACTCCCCGCATCTTCTTACGTTCCTGCACATTGGACGTGCCATTCCAGACCATGAAACGATCAGGCAGGAGGTTTTCAACAGTACATCTGTAGGTTTGTAAAGTGCTTGGTGAGAAGCCAAACTCCGTAACCTTTGAAGAATGTAAAGACATTGGCCCGTTTTCCTCATGATTGCATCTATGTGCTGGGAAAGGGTTAAATTTTAGTGCTGGGAAAGGGTTAAATTTCAGTGCTGGGAAAATGCAATATATTTTGAGGGAGTCAATTTTCCCATTTTAAGTGCCAGACACTCCCAAGAGAACAGCATAAAATAATCTCTTAGGAAGAAAATATTTTGTCAGATCCAGTAATTGTGCTAAATTTATTCAGCATTCTAACTATGTGCTTGCTTTGAGTGGTACCATAGAGAGGGTTGATCTGGAATGAGAACACACCAGACATGATATTCCGGTGTCATGTTCCCAGCAGGAGACTCACTCAGATTTTCCATGCTGGGGAGGCCTTTGAGTCTCTCATCCGAATATCCAGCATGTTCGCCTGTGCCCAACGACAGTAAACAACGGATGCCTGGAAAAGTGGATTGAATGTAAAATTGATTGATCCCCTGAACTTTGATTGATCTCCCTGAGTCTAATTCTGTGAGGAAATAGATAAGCGTCTAGGTGACTGTTTGCATAGGCAGATGCCTATGTTCAAAGGCTCAGCTGCAGGCCTAGATGACTGTGTCACCACCACTGGGGCATCATGGTAGCTTAGCAGTTAGCGTGAGGCTATTACAGGTCAGAGTTCGGAGTTCAATTTCGGTGTCCACTGAAAGAAAGTTTGTACATCCTTCCCGTGGGCATGTGGGTTTCCTCTGGGCACTCACAGTCCAAATACATACCGGTTGGTAGGTTAATTGCTCATTGTAAATTGGCTTGTGATTAGGCTACAATCAAATCAGAGGTTGCCGGGCAGCACGGTTCAAAGGGCCGATTCCTCCCTGTAGCCCAGTAAATAAATAAGTAAGTGAATCATGGACCTTATCAGCAGGTACATTGAGGACTGTGTAGCAAAGAGGACGACCTGGGTGTTCCCAAACTGGAGGCCGTGGTTGAACTGGGAGATCCAAGCCCGACTGGTGTAAGATAATTGTGTTCGAGTCAGATGACGTTGATCTCCAAGAAATGAAGATGTGACCTCTGTAAAGCTACCAGGAATGCCAAGAGACAATACCAATCAGAATCTGAGTTCGAGACCAGAAGCCAGTTGTGGCAGGGCTTACATGTTATAGTGGCCTCTCAGACAAGGTCTGGCAGCATCACCAACAACGAATCAGGTTTATTATCACTGACATATGAAACGTGTTGCTTTGCAGAAGCAGTACACTGCAGTACATAAAATATACTATAAATCATTATAAAAAAAAATTTAAAAAAGATAAATAAGTAATGCAAAAAGAGCAAAAATTAGTGAGGTAGTCTTCATGGGTTTATGGCCTGTTCAAAAATCTGATGGCAGAAGGGAAAGAAATTGTTCCTGAAACGTTGAGTGTGGGTCTTCAGGCTCCTGTATCTGCCTCCTGATGGTATGTCCTGGGTGATAGGGATGCTTTATAATGGACGCTGCCTTTTTGAAGCATCGCCTTTTGAAGATGTCGTCGATGGCGGGGAGGCAAGTACCCATGTTGGAGATGGCTGAGTTTATCACCCTCTGAAGCTTATTTCGATCCTGTGCAGTGGTCCCTCAATACTAGGCAGTGATGCAACCAGCTGGGATGCACTCCACGGTATACGTCTGTAGAAATTTGCCAGGAAGCACAGCCCATCCTGATGAGCTTAATACATTCTAAGCCCAGAGACGACAGAAGATCCAACGACCTCTTGCTGGGAGAGTTATGATCTTCGCCTGGAAGGCATATGAAGTCGTGTGGTGAAAGTGGAAGCCACACGGCCGATCAGCCTTCCATCGGCCCAGGACAGAGGAACCTGGGAGTTGCTGTTGGTGGCCTATGCCCCAGTAGGGGTGATGGGCTTATGAAAAAGAGAAGACACTGAAACTTACAGAGAAATACGCCAACACGAGGAAATCTGCAGGTGCTGGAATTTCAAGCAACACACATAAGAGTTGCTGGTGAACGCAGCCGGCCAGGCAGCATCTCTAGGAAGAGGTACAGTCGACGTTTCGGGCTGAGACCCTTCGTCAGGACTAACTGAAAGAAGAGCTAGTAAGAGATTTGAAAGTGGGAGCGGGAGGGGGAGATCTGAAATGATAGGAGAAGACAGGAGGGGGAGGGATGGAGCCAAGAGCTGGACAGGTGATTGGCAAAGGGGATGTGAGAGGATCATGGGACAGGAGGCCCAGGAAAAAAGAAAAGGGGGAGGGGGGGAAGCCCAGAGGATGGGCAAGGAGTATAGTGAGAGGGACAGAGGGAGAAAAAGGAGAGAGAGAGAAAAAAAATGTGTGTATATAAATAAATAAATAACGGATGGGGTACGAGAGGGAGGTGGGGCATTAGCGGAAGTTTGAGAAGTCAATGTTCATGCCATCAGGTTGGAGGCTACCCAGACGGAATATAAGGTGTTGTTCCTCCAACCTGAGTGTGGCTTCATCTTTACAGTGGAGGAGGCCGTGGGTAGACATGTCAGAATGGGAATGGGATGTGGAATTAAAATGTGTGGCCACTGGGAGATCCTGCTTTCTCTGGCGGACAGAGCATAGGTGTTCAGCGAAACAATCTCCCAGCCTGCGTCAGGTCTCGCCAATATATAGAAGGCCACATCGGGAACAATGGACGCAGTATATCACCACAGGTGAAGTGTCGCCTCACCTGGAAGGACTGTCTGGGGCCCTGAATGGTGGTGAGGGAGGAAGTGTAAGGGCATGTGTAGCACTTGTTCCGCTTACAAGGATAAGTGCCAGGAGGGAGATCGGTGGGAAGGGGTGGTGGTGGTGGGGGGGAATGAATGGACAAAGGAGTTGCGTAGAGAAATACGCCATTGACATTATCTATGAACATGTGTGGCGGCACATTCCAGCGCCAAAACAGCATACCCACAATGCTCAGCAGGACACAAGACAACACAACATAACACCAACAGCAAAACAAACCTGTTCCTCCCTCCCTACACACGCATACACAGTCCTTTAACCCCAGGACTGGCTACAACCTCCTGTGGATGTGACTCATCATTGTCTCCAGTGTGGGAAATCAGCGTTGAGCCCTGGTTGGTGGATCAGCTGTTCCCCTGTGTCAAATGTGAGAGTTCAGCCCCGACCCAGAGGCAAGTGAGCAGCCTTGTGAGACACAGCTAAGGCCTCTAAGATGGGCACAAATACTGAAGTAATTATGAGGACACTTGTGAAGCTGGGAATAAAAATGCATGCGAAGTTTTGCAATTACTCTCCTTTGAAAAGTTGCGAAGGCTCAGTGGAGACTGCTTATTATTTTGAAAATTACTGTTAACTCCATCTCTAACGATTTTAGGCCTCTCCCTGCCCCCGGTTTGACCTGCGGCCACTAGGATAATGGTGTCGATCAGACAGAAGATTGGAGACAGGTCCTTCGCTCTTTGTCGAGACACCAGTAATTGAAAATAATGACAGAAGCAAATAACACCCAACTGAGATGGGTACATTGTTAATGTGAACATTATTAGTGTTGATTAAAGGACGAAGATTGGACTAGGAGATGGGAACTCCCTCCAGAGGGAACCGAGTTACATTTAATACCCACCTGAATAACAAGACCCAACTTAACTATTTTTCCTTCTAACTTCAACTGATAAAAAACTTTCTTTAAGAGATTAGCTTTGTCACATGTACATCAAAACATGCTTTTCTCTTTGGAGCGAAGGAGGATGAGAGGTGACTTGTTGACTGCTGTGGTAGTGTAGCGGTTAACATGACACTATTACAGCTGAAGGTGTTCCAGGGTTTGGAGTTCAATTCCAGCATTCGCTGTAAGGAGTCTCTCTACATCCTCCCCATGGAATGCGTATGTTTCCTCCAGGTGCTCTGGTTTCCTCCCACAATCCAAAGACGTACCGGGTAAGTTAAGTGGCATTGTAAATTGTCTTGCAGTTAGGTTAGGGCCAATTGGGTTTTTCGGGGGTTGTTGGGGTGGCAGGACCTGAAGGGCCAAAAGGCCCATTTCTGTGCTGTATCACTAACTAAACGAACAAAGAAATAAAGAAATTGATAGAGGTGTACAAGTTGATAAGAGACTTAAGTCGAGTGCACAGCCAGATTCTTTTTCCCAGAGTGGAATGGATAATACAAGGAGGCATAATGTTAAGGTGATTGGAGGAAATTATAGGACGTGGGGGGGAACAAGTGATACCACACATTCTGGTGCTAACATAGCATGCCCACAATGCTGGGCAGAACAACACAGAACACAACAACAACAGCAAAACAAGCCCCATTCCTGCCCATGCACACACACACACATTGTCCTCCGATTCCAGGACAGGCCGTCTTGGGCCTCCAGCCTCTAGTGGACTCTGACTCACAGGTATTGACCTCACCAGGGACTCACAGAGAGATGCAGACTTGGAGCTCTGGCCATGGTGCCTCCTCTTCTGGAATGCCCGTTTACATTTGGGCTTTAATCTTCAGTATCGGCTCCTCACTCGCAGATAACCTCCAATCAGGAGGCTGGACGAGGACCCAAACTCAGGACTGAAATGTTTGACTCTAGGCTTCAAACTCTGGTCTCGCCAATTCACGTGCCTAGAGGGACACCGGTCATCCTACCTCCTGCCCTTTGGAACTCCGACTCCAAATCTCTCCAGCAACTCACTGATCCCAAGTGGGTGGAGGGGGACCAGCTCTCGTCCACACCAATCCTCTGGCCAAAATCTGACCACAGATGTCCCATGACTGAGTGGGTGGCCTTCGAACACAGTGCAGAGGATTAGACTCTGGCTGGATCTAATTCCCTACGTCCCTCTCCCTAAACCCTAAACTTTAACTGTACTCTCTGTCTCCAAAACCATCCCTACAAATGTAAATCTGAGCCGTGTCTTTGATGGAGGCTGCATCTTTTAATCAACAATAGTTGCAGTCCAGCCATGCACTACTTAAATGTTTCCTACTGCCAACAAGCGTCACCATGCTTTCAGCGCCAACAAAACAGGCCTGTAATTACTAGTTCTAGCCCGTACGTCTTTGGAATATAGGAGGAAACTGGAGCACGCGGAGGGAACCCACGCAGTGAGGGAGAGAATATTCCAACTGGACACAGACAGAGGCAGGAATCAAATCCAGGTTGCTGGCACTGTAAAGCATAGCATTAACTGTGCCACCAGTTTATTTATTTCATGAATAAAGTATTTTGTAATTAGAAGCAATGATGGTGGAAATGGATCACAGCGCTGGAGTTCCTATGGACAAACAGGTTAATTGTGAGGAGGTTGGACCAGTTCAGAAAGTGAGTAATGACATGGAACTTGGCAAAAGTTCTGGAAAATAGAACTTTGGCCTTTACTTCAAAAAGGCTGCAGTGCAACAGTTAGCTAAAGCCTTGCAGAAGCTTGTTGATTCCTGTCTAGTATACTGTGTGCCGCTCTGGTCTTCTTAAAGAGGGGATACTGTTGTCTTCGGAGTGTACCTCCAATCTGACCCACTACCATCAGGAAGGAGGTACAGAAACACCAGGATTAGGACTGACAGACTGGGTAACAGTTTCTTCCCTCAGATTGTGAGACTAGTGAATACCCTGCCACCACTGAGATCCCATCACTAGGACAGTGAGATGTTTACTGTTTACCGTTTACCTGTGCTGCGCACCTCATAAATTTTAAATTATATTTTATCAACTTATTTTTGGTAATTATTTTTTATGTGCTGTGTGAGATATATGTTTTCAAAGTAAATTAATTATCAAAGTACATATATGTCATCATATCCAACCCTGAGATTCATTTTCTTGTGGGCATACTCAATAAATCGATAGAATAATAATGATGACAGAATCAATGAAAAACCACACCAACTGGGGCAGTCAACCAGAATGCAGAAGACAAAGACATTGCAAATACAAAAAGAAAAAAACAATAATAATAAATAAATAAGCAATAAATATTGAGAACATGAAATGAGTCCATAGGTTGTGGGAGTAGTTCAATGATGGAGCAAGTGAAGGTGAGCGAAATCATCCCCTTTGGTTCAAAAGCGGTAGCAATTGTTCCTGAACCTGTCGATGTGGGTCCTAAAGCTGTTATACCTTCTTCCAGAAGGCAGCATCATTTTTCTTTTTCAATCTTTTTATTAGAGAAGACAGCATCAAGAAGAGAACGTGCCCTGGGTGACGGGGGTCTCTGATGATGGATGCTCCTTTCCTCACGTAGGTGTGCTCAGTGGTTGGGAGGGCATTACCTGTAATGCACTGGGCTAACCCGCTACTTTTTGTAGGAGTTTCTGTTAAAAGACATTGGTGCGTCTATACCTGGCTGTGATATGGCCAGTTAGTATACTGTCCACTACACACCTATAGGAGTTTGCCGAAGTTTTAGATGTCATGCCAAATCTCTGCAAACTCCTGAGAAAGTAGAGGTGGCGCCGTGCTTTCATCGCAATTGTAGGTGCGCGGAATGCCCTGCCAGGGGTGCAGGTAGAGGCAGATACGTCGGGGCATTTAAGAGACTCTTAGGAACAGGGGGTCTATGTCGGAGGGAAGGCTTAGGTTGATCTTGGAGAAGGTTAAAACTTTGACTCAACATTGAGCGATGAAGGACCTGTACTGTGCTGTAACGTTCAATGTTCCAGTGGACAGCCAGAGACTTTTTCTCAGGGTAGAAATGGCTAATACCAGAGGACATAATTTTAAGGTGATTGGAGGAAAGCATAGGAGGGATATCAGTTCTTTACACAGAGAGTAGTGTGTGTATGGAACATCCTGCCAGACCATTAGACCATAAGACTTAACAGCAGAATCATGCCATTCAGTCCATCAAGTCTGCTCCATCATGGCTGATTTGTTCTCTCTCTCGATCCCATCCCCCTTCCTCTTCCCTGTAACCTTTGACATCCTGACTAATCAAGAGCCTTTCAACCCCTACTTTAAATATACCCAAACACTTGGCCTCCACAGCCACCTGTAGCAATGAATTCCATAGATTCAGCACCCTCTGGCTAAAGAAATTCCTCCTCATCTCTGTTCTAAATAGACATCCCTCTAGGCTGAGGATGTACCCTCTGGTCCTAGATTCACCCATTGCAGGAAACACCTTCCCCACATCCACTCAATCCAGATCTTTCAATATGTGATAAATTTCAAAGACATCCCTCTTCATTCTTCTAAACTCCAGCGAATAAAGGTCCCAAGCTATCAAACACTCCTCATATGTTAATCCTTTCATTCCTGGAATCATTCTCTTGAATTTCCTCTGGACCCTCTCCGATACCAGCACATCCTTTCATAGATAAGGGGCCCAAAACTGCTTACAATACTCCAAGTACGGCCAGAGGTGTTGATGGGAGCAGATGCATTAGGGCCATTTAAGATAGGCACATGGATAATAGAAAAATGGAGGGCTATGTGTAAGGTCAGGGTTAGATTGTTTGTGAAGTAGGTTATAAGGCCAGCAGAACATTGTGGGCTGAAGGGCCTTTACTCTGCCGTAACCTTCTATATGTATTTCCTGTCTGGATTGGACGCAGTGCATGGCAATCGGCCATCACTCAGTGTTCTGTGTCCTATGTGCTATATTCCGAGTTGATTTTTGAGCACAAAGGGTTACAAGGCACAGGCCAGTGAGTCTGAAATCCGCCCAACGCGGTATCCAGCACAATCTGATTCAAAGGCGGGGCAGGGTCGGGGGGATTGACTTCCTCCTCATGCTTCTGTTTCTCGTGTTCTTCAGGGGTAACAGCTTCAGGACGGTCAGGCACAGAAGCGGCAGAGCACTTGACATGTTGAATGAGCTGCTAGTATACATTAATGTGCCTGTTAATCTTTCCCCTCGTCCCAACGAGACATACCTCCGGTAATAGGAAACAGCTGCAGCAGTGTTTCTGGACTGGACCACAGCTGGTGCTGTAGATGATGCTCACAGGCAGGTCTATTCATTATACACCCTTGTGCGTGAAGCACTGGACGACTCACAGATGCCTGAAGGTGGATGAAATTTCAACTCGCTCCATAAAACTTAACGCTCCCTTGTCTGAGACTCTGAAAGTAACAGGGAGCTCAGGGCGGGCCTGTTACTTTGAATAAAATCAACAAAACATATTTTATTTTTCAAGCACCACACATAAAATGCTGGAGGAACTCAGCAGATCAGGCAGCATCTACTTAGAGGAATAAAAGACCTTAAGACTAAAAGGCACAGGAGCAGAATTAGGGCATTGGGCCCATCGAGTCTGCTCTGCCATTTCATCGTGGCTGATCCATTTCCCTCTCAACCCCATTCTTCTGCCTTCTCCCCGTCACCTTTCACATCCTGACTGATCAAGAACCGATCAACCTCTGCCTTAACTGCACCCAGTGACTTGGCAATCAATTCCACAGATTTACCGCCCTCTGGCTAAAGAAATTCCTCCTCATCTCTGTTTTAAATGGACGATCCCCTATTCCCATCTGGTCCTAGACTCCCCCTCCAAAGGAAATATCCTCTTCACATCCACTCTATCTAGGCCTTTCAACATTCGATAGGTTTCAATTAGATCCCCCCTCATTCTTCTGAATAGTCAATGCTTCTGCTTCAGACCAGTCCTGATGAAGGGTCTTGGCCCGAAACGTGTTTATTCCTCTCCATAGATGCTGTCTGACCTGCTGAGATCCTCCAGCATTGTGCGTGTTCCTCTGGAAGACAGTCCATGGCATCCAAATAACAAATTTTAGCATAGAGATTATTGAGCAGTTTTGGAAGATACAATACTTCAATTACACCTGATCCTATCAGAATTAGAAAGCCGTACATTGTGGAAGCTGGACAGGACAGCTGTCTAGTGACAGATCAAAGTTCAAAGGAGATTTATTATCAGAGACGTAAGTATCACTATATAAAACCCTGAGATTCATTTTCTTCAAGGCATACTCAATAAATCCATAACAGAATAATGACCATACTAGAATCAATGAAAGACTACACCTACTTGGATGTTCAACCAGTGTACAAAAACACAAGATATTCAGCTGATACTGGAATCCAGAGCAGCCCACACAAAATACTGGAGGAACTGAGTGGGTCAGGCAGCACGTATGGAGGGGACTATACAACCGACGTTTTGGGTCGAGACCCTTCTTCAGAACTGGAAATGAAATATCGACTGTTTATTCCTCTCCACTGGTGCTGTCGGATCTGATGAGTTCCTCCAGCAGTCTTTATGCGTGTTACTCTGGGTTTCCAGCATCTGCAGAATCTCTTGTCTTTTTGGTTTACTGTGCTGTGCCAAGATCTACATTCTATGCTCTTTGTTCAGTAATTTTTATGCCTCATTGGGGGAATCAGAGGTGGAGAGGGTAAGCAACTTTAAATTCCTTGGTATTTTCGTTTCCGAGAATCTGTTCTGGGTCCAGCACGTAAGTGCCATTGAAAAAAAAGTACAGTCATTTTCTTAGAACTTCCTTAGAAGTTGTCATCTAAAACTATGACAAATTTCTATAGATGTGTGATAGAGATTATATTCGCAAACACGAGGAATTCTGCAGATGCTAGAAATTCAAGCAATACACATCAGAGTTGCTGGTGAACGCGACAGGCCAGGCATAGGAAGAGGTACAGTCGACTTTTAGTCCTGACGAAGGGTCTCAGCCCAAAACGTCCACTGTACCACTTCCTAGAGATGCTGCCTGGCCTGCTGCGTTCACCAGCAACTTTGAAGTGTGTTGCATGGAGATTAAATTGACTGGTTGCATCATGGCCTGGTATGGAAACACCAATGCCCTTGATTGGAAAAGCCTACAAAAGGTAGTGGCTGCAGTCCAGTTCATCACAGTAAAGCCCTCCCCACGATTGAGCACATCTACTAGGAGCACTATTGCAGGAAAGCAGCATCCATCATCGAGGACCCCCACCATCCAGACCATGCTCTCTTTTCCCTGCTGCCATCGAGAAGAAGGTACAGGAGCCTCAGGACCCACAGCGACAGGTTCAGGAACAGTTATTACCCCTCAACCATCAGGCTCTTGAACCAGAGGGGATAACTTCACTCAGCTTGACACAGCCAACACTGCACTCTTCCCACGTTCAAGGACTCTTCATCTCATGCTCTAAATATTTATTGCTTATTTATTTTTTATTACTTCTTTTTGTATTTGCACAGTTTGCTGTCTTTTCCACTGTGATTGTTTGTCTTTTTGAGGTACGGTTTACATCGATTAGATTATGAAGACACGCAGTCGTCTTTTATTGTCATTTAGTAATGCACGCATTAAGAAATGATACAATATTTCCTCCAGTGTGATATCACAGAAACACAGGACAGACCAAGACTGAAAAAACTAACAAAACCACATCATTATAACATATAGTTACAACAGTGCAACAATACCATAACTTGATGAAGAACAGTCCATGAGCACAGTAAAAAGTTCAAAGTCTCTCAAGTGTCCCACATCTCACGCAGACGGGAGAAGGAAGAGAAACTCTCCCTGCCACGCCCGACCACAGTCCGACTCTGAGTCATCTGAAAACTTCGAGCCTCCGATCAGCCCTCCGACACCGAGTACCGAGCACCGTCTCTCTCCGAACGATTCGACCTCAACCTCGGTCGCCAACAGCAGGCAAAGCCGGGGATTTTGAGGCCTTCTCTCCGGAAGATTCTCGATCGCGCAGTAACAGCGGCAGCAAACCTGCTTTTCAGAAATTTCTCTAGATGTTCCTCTGTGCTTTCACGTCCATCTCCATCAAATCAGAATTGTCCACTGCCCCTATTTAACGGATACGACATCATTTTTCACCGGAGGGCTGCGCACACGTGGCACGCTGCTCTCTCCTCCTCCCGCATATATTGCATTCCTTTGTATATACAGTGAATGCCCGCAAGAAAATGATTCTCAGGGTAGAATATGGTGACATATATGCACTTTGGTTCTAAATTTACTTTGAACTTTATACTGTAATGATGCTGCAAAACAACAAATTTAACAACATATGCCAGTGATAATAAACCTGATTCTGATTCTGAAATGTACCTCTGTCTTTCCTGTGTTGTACCAAGGACAATGGATGGATGCCTTCCCCCTCACCCAGTTTCAACTATCACCTGCTGGCTAAAACTCCTTCCCATCCACCCACCTTCTTATTCTGGCTTCTCTTCCAGTCCTGATGAAGGGTCCCAGCCTGAAACATTGACTGTTTATTCCTCTCCACAGATGCTGCCTGACCTGCTGAGTTCCTCCAGCATTTTGTGTGTGTTACTTTGGATTTCCAGCCTCTGCAGAATCCCTTGTGTTTAAGATTTTAGTTTTCCTTTTTTAAGTGTTCTGTTTGTCTGAAATGCTTGACCAAGGGACAGACTTTCATTTCTTTGCCACATTTCTTTCCTTTTTCCTTTTCTAAAGAAGGTTTATTCCGTGATTAAAACACAAGAGATTCTGCAGATGTTGGAAATCTTGAGTAACACACCCAAAATGCTGGAGGAACTCAGCAGATCAGGCAGCGTCTATGGAATAGAATTAAAATCAGAATTAGGTTTAATATCACCGGCATACGTCGTGGAATTTGTTGACTTTGCGCAGCAATCAATGCAATACATAATAATACAGGGAAAAAACTGTGAATTACAGTAGGCATATTTAAATAATTAAATAAGTAGTGCAAAAATAGAAATAAAAAAGTTGCGAGGTAGTGTTCATGTGCTCATTGTCCATTCAGAAATCTGATGGCAGAAGGGCTGAAGCTGTTCCTGAATCGCTGAGTGTGTGTCTTCAGGCTCCTGTACCTCCTCCCTGATGATAGCAATGAGAAGAGGGCATGTCCTGGGTGATGGGGGTCCCTAATGCTGGATGCCACAATTCTGAGGCATCACTCCTGTATTCTATGGAGGCTAATGCTCATCTTGGAGCTGGCTAAGTGGACAATTTGGGCTTATGCAGAGTTTCTCCAGCGTTTTCTGTGTGTTCCTTTGGATGGCACTGTACTGTAGCAGTTAGCTCAACGCCAATACAGCGCCAGCTGTAAGATTAGAGTTCAAACCTCGCCAAAGTCTGTCAGGGGTTTATATGTTCTCCCTGTGAGCACGTGTGTTTCCTCCGGGTGCTCCGGTTTCCTCCCACAGGCAAATGTGCTGACGTGTTCATCCTTGAAGTATAGGAGTATAGGAGTTGGGATGTAACGTTGAAATTGTATAAGGCATTGGTAAGGCCAAATCTGGAGTATTGTGTACAGTTCTGGTCACCGAATTATAGGAAAGATGTCAATAAAATTGAGAGAGTACAGAGGAGGTTTACTAAAATGTTGCCTGGGTTTCATCTCCTAAGTTACAGAGAAAAGTTGAACACGTTAGGTCTTTATTCTTTGGAGCGTAGAAGGTTGAGGGGGGACTTGATAGAGGAGTTTAAAATTATAAGGGGGATTGATAGAGTTGAGGTGGTTAGACTTTTTCCATTGAGAGTGGGGAAGATTCAAACAAGAGGACATGGGTTGAGAGTTAAAGGACAAAAGTTTAGGGGTAACATGAGGGAGAACTTCTTTACTCAGGGAGTGGTAGCTGTGTGGAATGAGCTTCCAGCAGAAGTGGTTGAGGCAGGTTCTATGTTGTCGTTTAAAGTTAAATTGGATAGATATATGGACAGGAGAGGAATAGAGAGTTATGGGCTGAGTGCAGGTCGGTGCGACTAGGAGGGAGTAAGAGTTCGGCACAGACTAGAAGGGCCGAGATGGCCTGTTTCCGTGCTGTAATTGTTATATGGTTATATGTTATATGTTATATGAAGATGGTGACGGTGACAGGGCTTTGCGCAACCAGGGTGACCGGACCGGCTGAGATGCTGCTACCCTCTGCCATGGGGCCATGGGTTTTTACTAGGTATGAGGTGTGACCACACAGCTGGTGATGGTGATGCTGGCTGGGGATAAGAACTGGCTGGGACATCTGAGACCGCTTCCCATTGGAATGAGTACAGAGCAACACATTACAAGGCCTAGAGGAACAAGGACTCCAGAGCTCTGGAGCTCAAATTTCAAAGTAAATTTATTACAACAATACATACTACATACATCTGTAACACTATAAGACATAGGAGCTGAATTAGGCCACTCAGCCCATCAAGTCTGCTCTGCCATTCCATCATGGCTGATTTATTATCCCTCTCAATCCCTGTCATTCTCCTGCCTTCTCCCCGTAATCTTTGACAGGCACACTTACTAATCAAGAACCTATTGAAGCACCTTCAATAATTCCAAAAGGCTGAAGTAGGGTAATTACTGAAAGGCTATTATTTGCAGTAAAATACAACTTCCATGTTGAGTGTCTGCCCCCGGACTGCGGGAGAGGGGCAAGGCGAAATCACCTTTATTCAGGGTTCTGTGGGAGGAGTCACAGGGGCAGTCAGCAGAGGGGTGTGTCCAGACAGGTAACCCAGTTACAACATATATATGGTTTACCACACCTATCACCCTCCGCTTTAAATATACCCAGTGACTTGGCTTCCACCACCATTCCCTTTCCATAGGTACTGCCTGACTTACTGAGTTCCTCTGGCATTTTGTGTGTGTTACTGAAAATTTCCAGCACCTAAAGAATCTCTTGTGTTCATAATTCTGCTCCTATGTTGTATAGTCTTACGGAATGAAAGGGTATAAGTCAGTGTAGACCATTGCCACAGTACACAGTCTCACTCAGTGACCAAGCACGAACGTAGAGCCTTCTCAGTGGAAAGACTGGACACACACAGCAGAGTCTGGCTTTATAATGCACAAAAGATGTTGGAGCTGAGAGCAAGGAACAATCCAATGTTTCCTGTCTCTCAAGAGTGGATCTGGTCAACACCGGATTCAGCGTCAATTGGAGCGAAGCAGTGTTATCTCATGCACCGCACAGAGAGCCGACTTGCCTCCATCTCTGACGGCTCCCCATTCCAATGAGGTGATTTGTAGTGAGCCCTGCCAGTTGCAGAGCAGGTCTGCTGGAGCGAGGCCAGGGACCATGTGAAGTTTGCCAGAAGTGTTGAACAAAAAGGCTCAACTAGGTGGAGTAGGTGTTAAAGTCAAAGTCAAAGGTCAAAGCAAATTTATTATCTTGAGATTCGTTTTGCTTGCAGGCACTCACCAGAAAATAAAGAAATGCATTAGAATTTACTAGACATACTGGTAGGTTAATTGGCCAGTGTAAGTTATCTTGTGATGGGCTTAGGGTTAATCGGGTTGTGGTTTTGCTGGAGTAGCTTGGATTGAAGTGACGGAAGGGCCTGTTCTGCATCATATCACTTCACTTCATTTTTAAATCTTTTTATTCATTATTATTGAAAATTGACAAAGAAAAATACATTAAAATAATCGTCAATATATCAATAAGTATAAGAAGAGTCAAACTATTAACCATCATATCACTAAATAAAATAAAAATAAATAAAATTAAATGCTGAAGGAACTCAGCAAGATGAGCAGCATCTGTGGAGAGGAATAAACAGTCGACGTTTCAGGCCGAGACCCTTCATCAGGGCTGGGGAGGAAGGGGGAAGGAGCCAGAATGAGAAGTGTGGGGAGGGGAAGGAGTACACGCTGGCAGGTGATAGGTGAGACCAGCTGAAGGGGAAGGTGGGCGGGTGGGGAGAAGGGATGAAGTAGGAAGTTGGGAGGAAATGGGTGGGAGACGTAAAGGGCTGAAGAGGGGATCTGACAGGAAAAGAGAGTAGACCATGGGAGAACGGGAAGGAGGAGGGACACCAGAGGGTGGTGATGGTCAGGGGTGGAGATCATGGAATAGAGGTAAGGATGTGGGGAGCTCCCACCTGCCAGCTCATTCTCCTACATCATTCCTTGCTCTTTTATTCTAACGTCTTCCCCCTTCCTTTCCAGTGCGATTGAAGGCTCTCAGCCCAAAACATCCTCCATAGTTGCTTCACGACCTGCTGTGTTTCTCCAGCATTTCACTTTTGATGTGAGAGAGTGGTCTAACTTCCGGTAATTTCTACCCCTCCCCTTTCTCGCTTCTTCTATTGCCCATTCCGTCTCTCCTCTCACCATTTCTCTCCTCCTTCCCTTTCTCCCATGGTCTACTCTCTTCACCTATCAGATTCCTTCTTCTTCAGCCCTTTGCCTCTTCCACCTATCACCTCCCAGCTTCTTACATCATCTCCCCTCCCCCACTCACACATCTTCCCCCTCACGTCGCTTCACCTGTCACTTTCTAGCTTGTACTCCTCCCCACTCCCCGGCCTTCTCATTCTGGCTTCTGCCCCCTTCCGTTCCAGCCCTGATGAGGCGCCTTGGCTCAGAACATCGACCCTTTGTTCCCTCCATTGATGCTGCCTGACCTGCTGAGTTTCTCCAGCATCTTGTGTGTGATGATGCTCCAGATTTCCATCATCTGGAGAATCTCTTGTGTCACAGAAGCAGGCTCTTTGGCCCATCTCATCCATGCTGTGCAAGATCTCCAACTGAAGTAGTCCCATTTACCTATGTTTGGTCCAGTTCCCTCTAAACCAGGGGTTCCCAACCTTCTCTTTTATGGCATGGACAGAACCATTAACTGATGGGTCTGTCGACCCCAGATCAGAAACCCCTGATCTAAACGTGTCCTATCTGTGAATCTGTTCAATAGTTCAAAGTACTATATAATATCAGAGAACTGTACACAAGATACATCCTGAAATTCTTGTTCTTCGCAAGCATCCACTGAAACAGAGGAATGAGCGACAGTTAAAATGTTAGAACTCCAAAGACCTCCCTATTCCCCCCTCCTACGCACAAGCAGCAACAAGACATTGACCCTCCCCCACCTCCACCCCCATCCACTTCTGCAAAAAGCATCTGCACCCTCCACCCACCAAGCAAGCAAAGCCCCTGAGAGAGACCACGATCTGCAGTACAACACAGACTAACCGTTCACCTGACAATTCCACATCCCACAGGCTCTCTCTCTCTCCCTAATAAAGGGAAAAAGGTGTCTCTTTTCACAGCAAGAGGGGAGATATAACGAAACAACTTGTTGATTTACTATGTTAAAAGTCTTTTGCGCCACTTTTTTCTCCGCCTAGAGGATCAGCAACAAACTGAGTCGATCTCCCCCCCAGTGAGAGGAGGGGGGAGAGAGAGAGGCGGGGGAGAGAGAGAGAGAGAGAGCGAGAGAGAGAGCAACTTGCCAAGAACAGAGTCTCTGACAGCTGATCCGCTGCTCCCGATGTCCCTTTTTCTCCCGCGACACTTCATTCAGCAGCGCTGGCTTAAAATTATCCCATCCACAGGGGCCGCAAAGCCTCGGAACCACGAAGGCGCGCTTGTCTGCTAGGCCACGTTCCTAGAGATATCGAAAAGTGACCCAGTCGTGAGCCCCCGGGAGGGGTCCCACCATACAAAGAACCGAAACCTGAGTGTAACTCCTGGTCAGAATCTTCAACTGAACCCTCATCCACCCCGAAAAGGGAAAGGAGGGACATCAAGATGTCCAAATAATGTCTTAAGCATTGTATTTTCACAGACCTCTACCACTTCCTTTGGCAGTACATCCCACATCATTTAATTGGTTTGGCACAGCACTGAGGGCCATTGGGTCTGTTCCTGTGCTGCGCTCTTCTATTTATTTATATATTTATTGGGATACTGTGCACAACCGGGCCTTCTCATCCTTCAAGCCACGCTGCCCAGTAACCCCTGAATTAACCCTAGCCTAATCACAGGACAACTTACAGTGACCAATTAGCCAACTGGTAAATCTTTGGACTGTGGGAGGAAACCGGAGCACCTGGAGGACACCCATGTGGTCACGGGGATAACGTACAAAACTCCTTACAGATATCCCCACCATCTTCTGTGTGAAAATCTTGCCCCTCAGGTCCCCTTTAAAATATTTCCCCTCAGTAAAAACCTCTGCCCTTTGCTTTCAGGCTCCCCAGCCTGTGTCCATCCACTTATCTACACCCCTCATGATTTTATAAACCTCTCATGATTTTATACACCTCTCATGTCATCTCTCAGCCTCCTTTGCTCTAGGGAAAACAGTCCCAGCCACTTCCCAAAACTCAAGCCCTGGCAACACCCTCGTAAATCTTTTCTGCACCCTCTGTAGTTTAATCACATCTGTCCTTGAATTGGAGAGCGGAAAATCTCCAAGACGTGTATTTTTCAAAACAAAGAAGAAATTCCAACTATTTCCAGTTACAAGGATATGAATCTGCATCGGTCATGTCTGACTGCAGAAGCTTTTCAAATATTCCACAATATTAGGCTTTTTGCATCAACATAATTTCACATTGTCTCTCTTTCAAGTTACAGAATTTAAACTTGTTGAGAAATTGTCAGAAAAAGTCACTGGATGCGGTCTACCATCACTGTAGGACCTGCGTGTGTCCGTGACACTACCCACCAGCAAACTGCCTTTTCCAAAAGCTCTCTTCTGCAAAGTTCGAAGCACATTTATTATCAAAGTATGTATACTACATTCAACTTTGAGACATGTCTCCTTTTGGGCAGCCACAAAGCAAAGAAACTCAAGAGAACCCAGGCCCGGGCTCCACCACCTTGACTCTGCTTCAGCTCTGCCGCAGCAAATCGCCTCCAAGTCTGCCCCGGCGATGGAATCCAAACAAAAACGTCACACCATTTTGAAAGCTTCTTCCTCCAGGCAGTTAATCTGAATAACCAACACACACAAAACGCTGGAGGAACTCAGCAGGCCAGGTAGCATCTACAGAAATAAAGTACTGTCAACGTTTCGTCGACTGCGCTCTTTTCCACGGAGGCTGCCTTGCCAGCTGAGTTCCTCCAGCATATTGCGCGTGTTGCTCGGAATTCCAGCATCTGCAGATTTTCTCTTGTTTGTAATCTGATTATAACCATTTTAGTTAGGCACACCACTCCATTTATTACCCCCACCACTGCACTGTAAACACTTTAAACCACCTTTTATAATGCTGCTTATACTGTAAATATATGCTGTTATTTATGTATTTATGCAGATTTAATTCCTTCTCAACACTTTAACTTATTTTTGTGTGAATCTTTGTTCTTTGTAATTGTTGAATGTTGCCTTTGTTGCATGTCGTGCCAACACACCACAGCAAATTTCTCATACATATAAATGTATGTGGCAAATTAAGTTAATCCTCGATTCTCGATTAAAGAATTGTGGAGCTCTAGGAACATCCAGTAGTAGGCGTGGAAAGCATAGTCAAGAAGGGCTGAATAGCCTGTTTCTCATTTCATGAAACTCTAGACTTCTGCGGGCATTTTAATGGGAGAAAACAAAGGGCGTTGGATTATTCTATGACGTAAGTGAACAAATGAGCTTACATCTGTTAAAGAGTTAAGTCAGTCTGTCCCAAGAGAAAGAGGCATAAAAGCCCTTGTAGTGTTTTTTTGGGAGCGGGCGTGTGGGATAGTGCAGGGGCTAGTGTGTACCTCTTTAATCTATTCTATCGCTGTCAAGTTGAGTGTAGTGAGTTAAGCCATAAATAATGACCTTGACAAGGAACTAGGGATGACTTACACTTGCCAAGAATTCAAAGCACCTCCTTTGCTCTGTGTACACATTAACCGAGGGTTGAGAAGCAGTCGTCAGCCTTGGCCGCTGCCCAGAGGCGAGACAGTTTGGCAGGGAGACTGTGGGAACTAAGGGGGCGACACCCAAACGTCATCACAGCTGCAGAGCCACTGAGCAGAAAAGGCTAATTACAGAAAAAAATGTACCTCTGGGCTTTCCACAGAGTGAACAGAGATCTGCTTTAAGTAAGGTGCTGCGGCAGCGTGCAGCCTGAAGTCATCCCAGTAACATGTGGGGCAGGGTTCCTCTGTCAATCCACTCATGGGATTCAGACACAAGGATTTTGGTGTAGGCTGTTTTCAAAAAAAATTAAGCAAACAGAACGAATGGAAAAGCCATTCCCAAAGCAAAACAGCTGGTGTAGAGACCAGCAGCAGCACGAATACTGTGAGAAAGTGGCCAAGGTGCAGATTCTCACTGCTGGCAGACATACCCAGTTGTGTGCAGAGGTCTGAGAAGCAGTCTCCCCTGACAAGGAAGGCCTCAGTCATGGAAGGCCTGGCAAGGCCGCTGCTCCTGGGGCGTCTCCCCCCCCCCCCAGCCCCGTGTCCGAGGCTGCCTCCGTCCTGTTGGGTGGGTGTGAGAAAGGCAGCAATATTTCACTGGGCCCTTCACAAAAAAATAAACTTCATACTGTGAGGTTTACCATCTGGGTGGTCACAATCTCTCTCTCTCTCTCTGTATCTCTCTCATCTCTCTCTCTGTTTCTCTATATTTCTCTCTATCTCTTTCTCGCTCAGTCTGTTTGTCTCTCTCCCAGTCTCCCCTCCTCTCTCTCTGCCCCTCTCTTCCTCTCTATCTTTGTATCTCTATCTCTCTCACACTGTCTCTGTCTCGCTCTCGCTCTCTCCTGCTTATCTGTCTCTCTCTCACTCCCTCTCTCTTTGTATCTCCCTCTCTGTCTCTTCTCTCACTATCTCCCTCTCTTTCTGCATCTCTCCCCCCAGCTCTGTCTGTCTGTCTGTCTCTCCATCTCTCTCCCTTTCTCTGCCGCTATCCCCCCCCTTGTCACTTCCTCGCTCGCTGTTTGTCTGTCTTTCTTTGCCTCTTTCTCCCCTTCTCTTTCTCTGTCTCTGTCTGCCGGTCCCTTCCTCTCTCCCTGCCTCTCTCCATTTACCCTCTCCCACTCTTCTCCTTTGCCTTTCTCTCTCTTTCTGCCACTATCTCTCCCCCTCTCTCCCTTCTTTCCTTTTCTCTTTCCATCTCTCCCTATCTCTCTCTTTCTCTCTGTCTCTCTTCTCCACCTCTCTCCTCCTCTTTCCCCCTCTCTCTCCATCCAAGGATGGTCATCCATGATCAGACACTTTCCGACACCCTGTGGAAGTTTTCGTTACTGGTTTGCAACGTGTTCAAACTCTGCCAGTATATTGTGCTCCTGTGTTTATACACACACAAACACAGACGCACATCTAAACAAATAAATGAATACACACGCACACAAACCCCGTCCAGCAGGTCAGTCACTGACTAGTAATTAGCAGCAGGATCACGATCATGTCTTATGGTTTTGTGGTCTCATAGGAAAAATTCTCCAAACTTGGAGTCAGCTTACTGAACAGACAGGCTGGGCAAGGATATGTAGTGGACCAATGGTAAAAGAGTGGTAGGTGGTAGACCAATGATAAGCCAGCAATAGCTAATGGACCAATGAGGAGTTAATAATAGATGGTGGATCAATTGTAGGTCATTATTAGGTGGTGGACCAATGGTAGGTAGGTCAGTGACAGACAATGGACCAATGATAGGTCAGTAATAGGTAATGGACCAATCGCAGCTCAGTGATAGGCGATGAACCAATGATAGGTCACTAATATGTGATGGACTAATGGTTGGTCAGTAATAGATTATGGACAAGTGATAGGTCATTGATAGGTAGTGGAGTAATGATAGGTCATGGATAGGTGGTGGAGTATAGGTAAGAAGGCTAGCGAAAGTTACTGGACCAATGGTGGTATCCATGTACGTTCTGTACATGGAGCCACTGAACTTTAATAGTTCGTCATGAGGCCCAAAACCTAGAGAACAGGAGAAACAGCTTTCTACTCTACGTCTACAGGGAGACCTTACCCCTGCCAGATGGGTCAGCGACTTCATTTTGGAGCAACTGAAAACCTTGAGCATTTTTGCAGAGAGGGCAGGTTGCCAGGGGACTGGATTGGGGTGGCTGTGTGAGGTCTCAGAAGGAGAAGCAGTCTGTGTATGAAGATGTTTGTGGGCAGGAGTACCTTAGTGGAAGGTCAGTCATACGTGGATCAAAGTGGAAGATCTACAGGAGATTTCACCGACAGAACCTCATATTTTGTCTGAGTGCTTGTGTCTCTCACAGTTCACTTATTTACTTAGAGATCCAGTGTGGAACAGCCCCGTCCGGCCCACCGAGCCGCACCATCTAGTAACCCACCTATTTAACCCTTGCCTAATCACAGGACAATTTACAATGACCAATTAACCTGCTAACCGGTACGCCTTTGGAGTGCGGGGGGAAACCGGAGCACCCGGAGGAAACCCACACGGTCACGGGGAGAACGTACAAACTCCGTACAGACAGTAGCAGGAGTTGAACCCGGGGCACTGCCACCGTAAAACGTTGTGCCATTCTTATGAGCACTTGGCTACCATTGAGGGGGCTTGCATTCCCCCAGTGGAGCCACTGGCATCTTCTGATACCCCACTCCGTCACCACTTGCATTAATTAGTCAGTTTCCCCCACCTTGCACACCCTGTCGCAGGACTTCCCTGTATTCTCCTGCCCTCCTTTGTTTTGCCTCCAACTGTTTCCAGGGTCATCAGGCTGAAATTTCAATCCTATTTCCTTCTCCTGCGCAGGTGCAGCCTGCTATACACAATCCTGAGCAAAAGCCTTCGGCATGTATATACAGCTAGGGTGCCTAAGACTTTTGCACAGTTCTGTAGCAATGTTATGTATTGTGCTGTACTGCTGCCACAAAAAGACAACAACTCATGACTAGTGAGTGATGATAAACCTGATTCTGATCTGGGTCTCTGTTGTGGACTGAGAGTGGGAAGGGGGCAGAGAGAGGGGAATCGTGGCTGGGAAGGGAGAGGAGAGGGAGCGGGAAGCACCAGAGGGTCATTCTGTAATGATCAATAAGCCAGTTGTTTGGAATCAAATAACCTAGCCTGTTGTGGCAGGGTAGGGTGTGTCTGTAGCCACATCACCCCTGGCACTCATTCTCTGCCACCTGTCCCACAACCCCATCCGTGGCACTCCACCCTCGCCACTCCCAACATCCTTTGCTCCTGCCAGATTTACAAACTCACTCTCCGCTCCATGTTGACAAATACAGGACTGTGCAAAAGTCTTCGGCATCCTAGCGATATATACACCGTATGTACCTAAGACCTTTGCACAGGACTGTAAGTACAACATGAAGACGCACACTCAATGTCTCAGGAACAGCTTCTTCCCCTCCACCATCAGATTTCTGAATGGACAGTGAACCCATGAAAACTGCCTCACTATCTTTGCACTACTTATTTAATTTAATTTCATATGTACACATATTTCTCATTGTAATTGATTGTTTTTATGCATTGCAATGTACTTCTGCCACAAAAGACAAATTTCACAACATACGCCATACGTGATCCTAATTCTGATTTTGGCACTTGCTGCTTATATTTCCATATAACCATGTAACAATTACAGCACGGAAACAGGCCATCTTGGCCCTTTTAGACCGTGCCGAACCGATTTCAGATCAGTTGTAATTCTTTGGGTGGGTATGGTCTTTCCTATCAACACACACAAAATGCCGGAGGAACTCGGCAGGCTATGCTATGGAAAAAAGTACAGTCGATGTTTCGGGCCGAAACCCTTTGGCAGTCTTGCTTGGATTGCCAGCATCTGCAGATTTTCTCTCATTTATGGTCTTTCTATTTTTGATTTTTACCCCTGTTTTTTCATAAATATTCTCCCTCTTGTTCTGAACCGAATTATTGACCGTCTGTTCCCCTCCATAGATTAATGCACGCAATGTGCTGGAGGACCTCGGCAGGTCTAGCAGTATCTGTGGATGGGAATAAACAGTAGTCATTTCAGGCTGAGACCTTTCACCATGACTCCATAGAGGCTGCCTGGCCTGCTGAGTTCCTCTGGCATTTTGTGTGTGTTCCTGATACCCTTAGCCATACCAGGAGTTCCTTGGTCTCAAACAGCCTCTCATGAAGCCCAATAAATGTTGGGATGTTTGAGATGCCCGGTACTGGGGATAATTCAGGGGTTGTGAAATTACACAATTTCACGGTATTACAGCTTGGGGCATCTGAGTTCAGAGTCCAATTCCGGCGCCCTCCGCAAGAAAGTTTGTACGTTCTCCCCGTGACCACGTGGGTTATCTCTGGGCGCTTCAGTATCCTCTCACATTCCAAAGGCGTACTGGTTAGTAGGTTAATTGTAAATTGTAAATTGTCCTGTGATTAGGCTGGGTTTAAATAGGTGAGTTTCTGGGTGGCACGGTTCCTTGAGCTGGAAGAGCCTGTTCCGGGCTGTTGCTCTGAATAAAAAAAATAAATAACATGTCCAACTGGTACTTTGTGGTTAGCGCAATCAATCATTAGGTGTGGGCCATCTCTAATTCTGTCCCATTGAAACTACATGGAGGGAGACAATGGATGACTCTTCCTGCTATTAGCACATTGTAAAAGGTGCATCCCTGGCACCTGAGGCAGGGTTTAGAACAGGTGTGTTTTTGCCATCTAACCTTCTGCTTGGTTGTAAATCCATGGAGCTGTCCCTCAACACTGTAACAAAAGGGGGTATATTTTGGGTGACTGCAGTTTGTATTGGAGCTGTTTCTGGCATCTCCAAGCCTGAATGCTTGAAACCGTGGTGAGCAACACAGATCGGAATCGTCTCACTGCTTACCTCGTGCATCATTTCGTCGAGTGTGGGTCTTCAGGCTCCTGTGGCTTCCTCCCTGTTGGTAACAATGAGAAGAGGCCATGTCCCAGATGGCGAAGACCCTTAAGATGGGTGCATCATTCTTGAGGCCCTGGCTCTCGACGATGTCCTGCACGTTGGGAAAGGTTGATCCTGTGATGGAGTTGAGTCTGGAGCTCTCTGCAGCCTCTTGTGATCCTATGCACTGGAGCCTCCCCGCAAGCTGCGATGCAACCACAGGATATTTATAGACATTTCTTAGTATTTTTAGAGATACAGCCCTACCGGCCTCATTACACCCATGTGACTAATTAACTTACCTGGCCTGCTGCGTTCACCAGCAACTTTGATGTGTGTAACTTGCTAACCTACGTGTCTTTTAAATGTGGGAGGAAACCAGAGCACCTGCAGGAAACACAGACGGTCACGGGGAGAGCATACAACCTACTTACAGACAGCGGCAGGAACTGAACCCAGCTGAAAATTTGTGACATACCCCGCCTTTTTATTCTGGCGTCTTTCCTTTTCCTTTTCAGTCTTGAAGAAGGGTCTCTGCATGAAATGCTGACCGTTTATTCATTTCTGTAGACGCTGCCTGACCTGCTGAGTTTCTCCGGCGTTCCGTGTGGGTGCTGCACCAAGTCTCCTCAAACTTAATGACATGTAAGTGCTGGCATGCTTTCTTTGTGATTGCATCGATGTGTTCGGCCCAGGATAGATCCAGAGATCTCCCCAAACATTTGAAGACTGATGAGATACTTGAAATGCAGTCATTGTTGTAAAGTGGGACACAAACCCTATGACGTTGCCTGTCTGTGTGCCTCAGTACATCAGAGGGCAGGATTGTTACCCATCGAGCTGTTGAGTCAATTTAATTGACATAAATTTGTATTGCAAATTCAAAAGCATGAGAGACAGCTGCCTACTGGTTTGCGAGCAGGGTCTGTGTAGGTGTATTGTGTTCTGGGACGCTCCCCTCGGCAATGGTGTGAAGTTCTGCTTTGTTTGATTATAATGTCCTCTTAACTGTTAATATGTTTCTGTTAATAAGCAGGTAGACCTCCTGTAATTCTATCTCCATTTTATCGTGTTAGTGAAATTAAAAAATTTGCTGATAAAGATCAAGTTTAATTATCATTCAACCATACGCATGATTACAGCCAAACGAAACAACATCTATAGGAAAGCACAGCACAGAAACAGGCCCCTCGGCCCATCTACTCCATGCTGAGACATTAAATCTGCTTACTCCCATCGACCTGCCCCAGACAATAGCCCTCCATACCACTACCATTTGCCTACCCATCCAAACTTCTCTTAAAGGTTGAAATCGAGCTCGCCTGCACCACTTGCACTGGCAGCTCATTCCACACTCTCACCGCCCTCTGAGTGAAGAAGTTTCCCCTCATAGTACCCTTAAATGTTTCACCTTTCACCCTTAACCCATGACCTCTGGTTGTAGTCCCACCTAACCTCAGTGGAAAAAGCCTGCTTGCATTTACCCTATCTAAACCCCTCAAAATTTTGTATAGCTCTATCAAATCTGACCTCAATATTCTACATTCCAAGGAATAAAGTCCTAACCTATTCAATCTTTCCTTATAATTCAGGTCTTCCAGACCTGGCAACATCCTTGTAAATTCTTCCAGGGCAAAGGTGCAAAACACAATACTTGCAGTCACACCCAGCATATATAGCATGAATAAATTTTATTTCAGGCCCTGCATGGGTCAGGGTTGGCCATGGATATTGTGTTCTGACTGTCTTTGTGCTATGCAAGGCAGGGTTGTATGATGTGGAGAGCACGCTGTTGCCCATGCACCAGGCTTCCCCCTCCACACAGCTGATAAATCCAAAGGAACGGCAGAGACTGATACAGTCTGGCACCAGCAGCGTTGCAGGAGTAGCCAGTCAGCGTTGAACTCAATGTAGGACTGCCTTAGGGACTCCAGCTCCGTATTTTTCCTCGGGGTTTACTCCCGAAGCCTTCCCCGTGAGTGGGTGTAGCCGCAAGGCAGAGGAGGTTTGAGATCAGAGTTTTCCTTCTTCTAGATGAGCTGCCAGCCGTGGCTGATGAGCCCCATCTGCCCGAAACGACTAGCTTTAAGGCACAGTAACCTGTCAGTAGAAATGGTTCCACTGGGCTTAGTAGCTAAACCACACTGGAAGGCCAGGAGCTGGACGATCAGACTGTAAGAAATAAGAGATAGGAGCAAAATTAGGCAATTTGGCCCATCAAGTCTGCTCTGCCATTTTACATGGCTGATCCATTTTCCTTTTCAACACCATTCTCCTATAAGACCTTAACAGATAGGAGCAGAATTAGGCCATTTGGTGATTAGTAATGAGAGGCTATTTTAGATCCAAGCCATTGGGAGCACTTAATAGGTACTGAGAGGCTATCTCTAATACCCCACCCCATGGCTCCAACAACCTTAAGGAACCTACGCATGTAGTCTGACAGCAAAATAACATACAGTCACAAGAATATATAGTGCAAGTCCCTGAGGGCATGGTCTGCAGATTGATGAGTCATGGGCTCCTGGAGCCACATTTCTGCAGGAACAAGCACACAGCGGTCTCTCACCACGTGTGAGTGCAGGTGCAGATGAATGCAGGCCTGCTTGCTTTCCACAGAGTGAACAGACAGGAGGAGCTGACCCCCAACCCAGCATCGTTTCCAGCTCTGTTCTGTCCCACAGTGCTCCAGCGTCTCCTCCGTGGGAAATCTAAAACTAATGACTTCTTCCCGGAGATATTACTGAGTGTTTCCAAAATGTTCAATTTCAATCTTCTTCACTTCACTCACCTCAACACTGAACACAACCTAGGGACTCAATCTTCAGGATTCCACAACTCGAGTCCTTGGTATTATTTATTTATTATGATGATGATTTTTTTTTTGTATTTGCATGGTTCGTCTGCTTTTGCACATTGGCTGTTTGTTAGAGTATAGTTTTTCATTGATTCTATTGTAGTCTTTGATCCACTGGGAATGTCTTCAAGATCATGAGTCTCAGGGTAGCATTTGGTGATATATACAATACGTACTTTGATAATAACTTCACGTTGAACTTAGAACTTTCTATCCAATTAAGGAACTTTTCCAATTAAATGTGTAAATGTACAGTTAGTGACTCTGCTTTCTCACCAATCCTGGTTTCCAGATTTGGTCATTACAATACAGGCTCCCTCCTATTCTACTAGTCTCTTATTTCCCTCTGTTCTCTCTAATCTACATCCAATTCTGAGGCACTCACTTCTACCTCCCTTTCTCAAATCTACTCAGTCTAGTTTTTGCCTGAGGTTTTTGCATGTCTCATGAGGAAAGGTTGAGTGAGCTAAAGCGTTTGAAGCTCTATCAAACCCTTGTTAGATCACAGTTGGAATATTATGTTCTGTTCTGGTCGCCCCCATTATAGGAAAGATGTGGAAGCTTTAGAAAGGGTGCAGAGGAGATTTACCAGGATGCAGGCCTGGATTAGAGTGTATGTTTTATGAGGATAGGTTGAGTGAGCAAAGGCTTTTCTCTTTAGAGAGGAGGAGGGTGAGAGGTGACTTGATAGAGCTGTACAAGATGATATGAGACATAGATTGAGTGGTCGACCAGAGACTTTTTCCCAGGACGCAAATGGCTCATATGAGGGGACATAATTTTAAGGCAACTGGACAGAACTGTAGGGGGAATGTCAGAGGTAGGTTTTTTTACACAGAGAGAGGTGGTGCGTGGAACACCCTACCAAGGGTGGCGATAGAGGCAGATACATTAGTGACATTTAATAACCTCTTAAAAAGCACATGGAGGATGGAAAAATGGAGGGCTATGTAGGAGGGAAGGGTTAGATTGATCTTAGAGTAGGTTAAGAGGTTGGCACAATATTGTGGACCAAAGGGCCTGTACTGTGTTGTATTGTTCTATGTTCTAAAGTGACTAATTTATGCTTTAGATTTTTGCTTTTCTCTTGCATGACTTTTATGTATTTATTTCTATACTCAACAGTTCTGTGTCTGCTGTGGAGACCTTCAGGTTTCTGGGTGTCACAATCTCCCAGGACCTGAAGTGGACACCCAACGCGGACAATCTTATCAAAAAGGCTCAGCAGAGGTTGTATTTCCTATGTCAACTCAGGAAGTACAACCTGCCTCAGGAGCTGCTGATTCAATTCTACTCAGGAATAATCCAGCCTGTTCTCTGTTCGTCCATCACTGTCTGGTTTGGATCAGCTACCAAACAAGACAAGAATAGACTCCAAAGAACCGTCAGGGCTGCGGAAAGGATTATTGGTGTGAAGCTGCCCTCGATCCAGGACTTATATGCATCTAGAGTCAGGAAGCGAGCAAGCAGCATCATTGTAGACCCATCACACCCCGGACATCACCTGTTCCAACTCCTTCCTTCTGGTAGGCGCTTCAGATCACTGTATGCCAGGACAAATAGGTACAAGAACAGTTTCTTTCCGTATGTCATCAGTCTTATGAACACTTGAACTTTAGTCTATTGTAAACCAAGTCCACCTGTACATATACAGGTACACCTCATTGTATATAGTTCACGATTATTTGCACTATTGTTTTGTTTGCTTTTTGATTCTGTCCAGCGAGAGCTCAGGGAAACCGGCATCAAATTCCCTGTACGTGTCCACATACTTGGCGATAATAAAGGATTCTGATTCCGATTCTGATTTTGTGAAAAAACCTGAATGGACAGCATGCAAAACCAAGTCTTTTCCTGAACGTTGGTGCATGTGACAATAATAAGCCAATACCAATAACCATTTCCACCCCACTTCACCAGTACCCTAGCACCTTGCACCCCTTCCTCTCGACCTGCCAGCCACTTTCGCTCCTCTTTCGAGATTTTCTGAGGAACCTGTGCCGCTCCAAATTGACCAACGCTTAGACCATAAAGACCACCAGACACAGGAGCAGAATTCTGTCACCTGAGTCTGCTCTGCCATTCCATCATGGCTGATTTATTATCCCTCTCAACCGCATTCTCCTGCTTCCTCCCTCTACCCTTTGATGCCCTTTCTAATCAAAAACCGACCAACCTCAGATTTGAATATATCCAATGATCTGGCCTCCAACGCAAAAAGAGGACACAAGGACACGTTCTAACCTGCTGTTGTAAGACTATTGATCAGTTCCCTAGAACAACAAGATGGACTCTTGACCTCACAATCTACCTTGTTATGACCTTGCACCCGAGTGTCTGCCTGCACTGCACTTTCTCGGTGACTGTGACACTCTGTTCTGCACTCCGTTATTGCTTTCCCTTGTGCCACCTCAGTGCACTGATGTGATGAAATGCAGAACAAAGTTTTTCACTATACCTCAGTACATGAGACAACAATAAACCAATTTACCAGTTTATCTTTTCAATGAACCCTTTACATGTTTATCAACTTACTCAAAATTCAGCAGTGCACATCCTGCCTGATGCAGTGTTGGACACACTGACCCCCTTGATCTCTGCACATTTTCTTCTATCACATCTGACCCAAGATGGCAACCATCCCTCGCCCTCCATGGATGCTGTGCGACAGATTGAATTCCTCAAGCAGTTTGTATATTTGCTCTGTGCTCCACTATCCGCATTCTCCCTGTGTCTGCATTAAATAAATCAGAGCCAAGTTTCTTATCACTGTCGTGTGTTGTGAAATTTGTTGTTTTGCGGCAGCAGTACAGTACAGGGCAGTACATAAACAGCTGTAAACTGCAGTAAGAAATAGATTAATGCATCTGTCATATCCATAAAATGCTGGAGGAACTCAGCAGGCCAGGCAGCATCTATGGAAGAAAGTGCAGTCAACGTTTCGGACCGGAGCCCTTTGGCAGGGTAGGACTGAGTCACGCTGAAGGGTTTCGGCCCCAAAACCTCGTCTGTTTACTCTTTTCCATAGATGCTGCCTGGCCTGCCGAGTTCCTCCAGCATTTTGTGTGTGTTGTTCGGATTTCCAGCATCAGCAGATTTTCTCTTGTCTGTAATATCCATGACACCTTGAAGGAGCGGTGCCTTGCGAAGGCGGGGTCCATCACTAAGGATCCCCACCACCCAGTACATGCCCCCTTCACACTGTTACCGTCGGAAAGGATGTACAGAAGCCTGAAGACAAACACTCAGCAATTCAGGAACTGCTTTTTCCCCTGCCATTCATTACTAAATGGACATTGAACTCAGGAACACTACCTCATTATTTTTTTATTTCTGTTTTCTTTTGCAATATTTATTTTACCATAACGATTTAATAGACATATATATACTTACTGTAATTCAGTTTTTTTCTCTATATTTATTTATAATGTACTTCATTGTACTGTTGCCATAAAGTTAACGAATTTCATGAAATATGCCAGTGATATTAAACCTCATTCTGGTATATATACAATAGACTGCACTTGACAAGGAGGAGAGGAGAGCGAGTTTGTAAATCTGGCAGGAGTAAAGAATGTTGGGAATGGTGAGGTTGGAGCGTTGCAGGAGGGTTGTGGGACAGGTGGAAGAGCAGGCGTGCCAGGGCAGGGGTGGTGTGGGTGCAGACACACCCAGCTCTGAGACACCAGGCAAGGTCATTGGATTCCAAACATTCGGTTTATTGATCATTACAGAATGTCTCTCTGTGCTTCCTGCTCCCTCCCCGTCCCTTCTCCTTTTCCCAACCATGATTCCCCTCTCCCTGTCCCCCCTACCCCACTCTCAGTCCACGACAGAGAC
Organism: Mobula birostris; assembly: GCF_030028105.1. NCBI lineage: Eukaryota > Metazoa > Chordata > Chondrichthyes > Myliobatiformes > Myliobatidae > Mobula > Mobula birostris. The sequence continues at coordinate 5,034,153 of NC_092396.1, read as the reverse complement.
CCATATCAGAATCAGATTATCATCACTCACACGTGACATGAAATTTGTTTTTTCTTGTGTGCAGCAGCAGTACAGTGCAGCACATAAAATTACTACAGTACTCTGCAAAAGTCTTCGGCACCTTAGCTACGTATATGTGCCTGAGATTTTTCCAGGATGAGGCAGTGTTCATAGGTTCACTGTCATTTAGAAATCTGATGGCAGAGAGGAAGAAGCTGTTCCTAAAATGTTAAGTTTGTGTCTTCATGCTCCTGTTTCTCCTCCTTGATGATAGCAATGAAAAAACGGGTGATAGGAGGCCTTAATAATGGAGAAAAATGGATTTAAAGATTTCCCTAACACTGATTAATTTTTTGGTTCGCAGTGTACCAAGTGACTTGTCCTTTCCTGCTTTTGTTGTACGTGTTCTACCTCTCCAGAGGCACTCTGGAACTTTTCTTTGTTAAACACTTATTAAATACAAGTTGCTATTACCCTGACTCAAGAGAAGAAGGAACTCACAAGCAGGGAAGAAATTGCTTTATATATATAAAAAAATTAGTAAAGCATAATCTTTTACAGGTGGATATACCTTGGGGTATTTACACAGTTGGTGTCTTATGTATTTGAGCAGTCTCTGTTGACTTTACCTCTGCGCTGTTGCTATGGATATGGAAACATTACAGTGACCACTGTAGCGTGAATGAACTCTTTGATGTATTTCAGACCTTGGATCTGCAGTGGTCTCACAGAAAGTTTATAAGATTTGTGAAGTAATAAATAGCTTTACACATGAAAAAAGGTTTTCCTTGCAAAATGTGTTTCGACTCTTAAAATGGTACTATGGTGGAAGCACAGGAGTTTCTGCCGATGCTGGAAATCCAGAACAAAACACACAAAAGGCTGGAAGAACTCAGCAGGTTAGGCAATATCTATGGAAGTGAATAAACAGTTGACATTTAGGACCAAGACCCTTCTTCAGGGCTGGAGTAGAAGTGGGAAGAAGCCAGAATAAGAAGGTGGTGTGTGTGTGTGTGTGTGTGTGTGTGTGTGTGTGTGTGTGTGTGTGTGTGTGTGTGTGTGTGTGTGTGTGTGTGTGTGTGTGTGTTGGGGGGAGTACAAGCTAGAAGGTGATTGGTGAAGCATCATGGAAATGTGTGGCATGGCACGCAAGATCATTTGGATCATTGTCTCTTATTCAGCTGAACAAGAGCTACTGTGCTTGTACCACTTCAAATGAGGTCAAGTTTATTAGATTATGAGGACACGCAGTCCTCTTTTATTGTCATTTAGTAATGCATGCATTAAGAAATGATACAATATTCCTCTGGTGTGATATCACAAAACACAGGACAGACCAAGACTGAAAAAGCCAACAAAACCACATAATTATAACATATAGTTACAACAGTGCAAACAATATCATAACTTGATGAAGAACAGTCCATGGCACAGTAAAAAGTTCAAAGTTTCTCGAAAGTCCCACATCTCACACAGTCAGGAGAAGGAAGAAAACACTCCCTGCCATGCCCGACCACAGTCCGACTCTGAGTGGTTCGAAAACTTCGAGCCTCCGATCAGCCCTCCAACACCGAGCACCATCTCTATCCGAATGATTCGACCTCAGTCTCGGTCGCCAGCAGCAGGCAAAGCCGGGGATTTTGAGGCCTTCCCTCCGGAAGATTCTCCATCGCCCAGTAACAACGGCAGCGAACTGGCGTTTCAGAAATTTCTCCAGATGTTCCTCTGTGCTTTCACGTCTGACTCCATCAAATCAGAATTGTCCACAGCCGTTAATTATCGGACACGATAACATTTTCACTGGAGAGCTGCGCGTGCGTGGCGTGCTGCTATCTTCTCCTCCCGCCACTTGTCATTTGTACAAGTATGACGAGGTACAGGTACAATGTAAAAGCTCAGGTTCAGGTTGAAGTGCATAGCCATTCAACTATACACAAGTACACAGCTAAACAAAACCATTTTTCTCAATGACCGACGTGCAAAACACAGTAAATACATCACATGTTCTACTTTCTACTCTCCACTCTCTCTACACCCATGACTATGCAGCGAGTCACGGCTCAAAGGCCATCTATAAATTCACCAATGTCACAACTATTGTTGGCAGAAACTCAGACGGTGACGAGGAGGCATATAGGAGTGAGATAGATCAGATTGTTGAGTCGGGTCACAACAAACTTGCACACAGCGTCAGTAAAACCAAAGAGTTGATTGTGAACTTCAGAAAGGGTAAGATGAGGGAACACTCACCAATCCTCATCGAAGGCTCAGCTGTGGAAAGGTGAGCACTTCCTAGATGCCAACATCTCTGAAATACCCTTTAATTGTTCAAATTTTATTTGCCCTAACTATCTCCCCTGGCAAATCATTCCATATACTAACTACCGTCTATGTAAAAAAATTGCCTCTCAGGCTCTTAGGCTGATTTATACTTCTGCGTCAAGCTTGCCCCGTAGCCTACGCAAGTGGGCAACGCCGTTGTGAGCATTTATACTTGTGCGTTGATGTGTCTGCGTCGCTCTGCAATTTGCGCATGTCACGCATGCGCACACACCTGCTTGTGCAAGGCTTCATGGTCATGGTAGTCTTTCTTGGGATAAACAAGTTTAAAGCGAGCATCTTTTTCGTAAAAGCGAAATGTGTCCTCCATAATTTCGGAGGTCTGTAAAGCTTTATGGAAAGCATTGCAGCCAGAGTTCCTTCCCTGCCCTTCAGTCCCCCAATGGGAAGCTATTGCAGCGTAGGAGGAAGTGTGATGCTACCAAGCGGACCAATCACAGTTGTTACGGTCTGTGTCGCTGCAACGCGTAGTTACATTTTGGGAGAGGTGTGCGTCAGGCTACGGCATAGGGATCCGTGTAGGCACTGTGTGGGGTTCGCGGCTACACGTCAATTTGACGAAGAATTATAAATCAGCCTTGAGTAAACTCTTCTCTGTCACCTTCAACCTATGCCCTCTGGACTGATCTTAGAGCAGGTTAAATGGTTGACACAGCATTGTGGGCTGAATGGCCTATACTCTCCTGTAATGTTCCATGCCCTATGAGCACTCAATTCTCCAACTTCTGGCAATCACCAGCTCCCTTGCCCCTTTTCTCTTTTTTGTCTCCACTTGATCTACTGCCCCCCCCATCACCTTTCCCCTCTTTCCTCTCCAATTGGATTCCATCATTTAAAAATTTTTATTTTATTTAGAGATACAGTGCAGAACAGGCCCTTCTGGACCTTCAAGCCACAATACACAGCAATCCTAGCCTAATCAAGGGACAATTTACAATGACTAATTACCCTACTAACCGGTATGTCTTTGGACTGTGGAGGAAACCAGAGCACCCGGAGGAAACCTACTCACAGACAGGAAGGATTTCATAAACTCGCTTTCAGATGGCGTTGGAACTGAACTCCAAACTCCAACAACCCCAGCAGTGAGAGCTAACCACTATGCTACCGTGGCGTCCCGTCTTCAGCCCCTTGTCACTTCCACTGATCACCTGCTATCTTCTGATGTCATTCCCACTCAATAGTCATAGTCAGAGACCTAGTCATACTTTATTGATCCCGGGGGAAATTGGTTTTCGTTACAGTTGCACCATAAATAATTAAATAGTAATAAAACCATAAATAGTTAAATAGTAATATGTAAGTTATGCCAGGAAATAAGTCCAGGACCAGCCTATTGGCTCAGGGTGTCTGACCCTACAAGGGAGGAGTTGTGAAGTTTGATGGCCACAGGCAGGAATGACTTCCTATGACACTCTGTGTTGCATCTCGGTGGAATGAGTCTCTGACTGAATGTACTCCTGTGCCCGACCAGTACATTATGTAGTGGATGGGAGACATTGTCCAAGATGGCATGCAACTTGGACAGCATCCTCTTTTCAGACACCACCGTGAGAGAGTCCAATTCCATCCCCACAACATCACTGGCCTTACGAATGAGTTTGTTGATTCTGTTGGTGTCTGCTACCCTCAGCCTGCTGCCCCAGCACACAACAGCAAACATGATCGCACTGGCCACCACAGACTCGTAGAACATCCTCAGCATTGTCCAGCAGATGTTAAAGGACCTCAGTCTCCTCAGGAAATAGAGACGGCTCTGACCTTTCTTGTAGACAGCCTCAGTGTTCTTTGACCAGTCCAGCTTATTGTCAATTCGTATCCCCAGATATTTGTAATCCTCCACCACGTCCACACTGACCCCCTGGATGGAAATAGGGGTCACCGGTACCTTAGTTCTCCTCAGGTCTACCACCAGCTCCTTAGTCTTTTTCACATTAAGCTGCAGATAATTCTGCTCACACCATGTGACAAAGTTTCCTACCATAGGAAGGAAACCTTCCCAACTCCTTCCTCATCTGCCTGTCACTACCCCCATCCTCACCTGGATCCACCAATCACCAGCCAGCCCCTGCTCCTGCTCTTCCCCCACCTTTCCATACTGGCGATATCCCCTTGATCTTTCAATCCAGAATGCTGACTGCTCATTTCCCTCCACAGAGCTGCCCTTCCCACCAAGATGCTCGAGTGCTGCATGTGTGGCCTTGTAATCAAAGTTGCTGATGCAATGTGGAGTAGATGGTGTCAGAGGTGCTCAGGGAGAGAATTAGGTTATAGAACAGAGGTCATTACAGCACAGTCCAGATCCTTAGGACAACCATGTTGTGCTGACCTTTAAACCCACTCTAAGATCAATCTAAACCTTCCCTCCCACATAGCCTTCCATTTTTCTATCATCCATGTGCCTATCAAAGAGTTTCTTAAATGCCCTAATGTATCTGCCTGAACCACCACCCCACCAGCATGTGCATATTCCACACACCCATCATGTTCTGTGTTAAAAAAAATCACCTCTGACATCCCCACTATACTTTCGTCCAATCACCTTAAAATTATGTTCCCTCATATTAGCCATTTCTGTCCCAAGAAAAAGTCTCTAGCTGCCCTCTCAATCTATGCATCTTATCATCTTGTACCCGATCTATGTCTTTTAACATCTTGTACCCCTCCGTCAAGTCTTCTCTCATCCTCCTTCACTCCAAAGAGAAAAGTCCAAGCTCCCTCAACCTATCCTCAGATTAGAGAGCTTGAAGAAGGATCTTGGTCCAAAATGTCCACCCCACCCCCAACAGATGCTGCCTGACCTGGAGTTCCTTTTGCATTTTGTGCGTGTTGCTCTGGATTTCCAGTATCTGCAAATGTTCTCCATCTTTACCATCCTGTTAAATCTCTTCTTCTCCTTTTCCAAAGTTTTCACATCCTTCCTGTAATGCGTTGACCAGAACCGAACAGAATACTCCAAGTATGGTCTAACCAGGGTTTTACAGAGCTGCAACGTTAGCTTATGGCTCTTGAATTCATGGTGAGATGTACAAAGGTGTGCAAGGTGAACTCCAGTTCTGAAATGAGCTTCCACTGAAGAGCCGGAGGTGCACTGAGGATAAATGTACCCGCAGCATCTAGAAGAAGCACTGCCACAAGAAAGCAGCAGCCATCATCAGGGATCCCCACCATCCAGACTACGCTCTCTCCTCGCTGCAAGTACAGGACACCACCAGGTTCAGGAGCAATTACCGCTCTTCAGTCTTCAGGCTCCTGTACCAGCAGTCACCTCAACACTGAACTGATTCCACAACCTATGGACCCACCGTCAAGGACTCCACAACTCATGCTCTCAATATCATTGTATTTATTTAATATTATTTTTTAATTGTTTTTATTTGCACAGTTTTCTGTCTTTTTCACATTGATTGTTTGCCCGTCTTTGCTTGTGTGCAGTTTTTCATTGATTCATTTGTGTTTCTTTGTACCTAATACAAATGTTTGCAAGATTATAAATCTCAGGGTAGTATATGGTGACATGCACTAAGAGCCATGTTATTAGATACATCTGTACATCTGCTCAAAAATGCAACTAGCTAATCAGCCAATCAGGTGGCAGCAACTCAGTGCATGAGTAGCATGTAGACATGGTCAAGAGGCTCAGACCAAAGAAGAAATATGATCTAAGTGACTTTGACCGTGAAATGCTTTTTGGTGCCAGCCCGGGTGTTTGAGTATCTCAGAAACTGCTGATCTCCTGGGATTTTCACAGACAACAGTCTCTAGGTTTTACAGACAGTGATGCAAAAATCAAAAGTCATCCAATGACCTTCAGTTCTGTGGGCGAAAATGCCTTGTTAATGAGAGAGGTCAGAGGAGAATGGCCAGACTGGTTCAAGCTGACAGTAACTCAAGTAACCACACGTTACAACAGTAGTGTGCAGAAGAGCATGGAGTGGATGGGCTACAGCAGCAGAAGACCACGAACATACACTCAGTGGACTTTACTACACACAGGAGGTTCATAATAAAGTGGTTACTGATTGTATAAGTACTTTGATAATAAATTTACTTTGAAATTTGAACTTTGGTATTTCTGCTCTATGCATCCAACATACTACAAAGGAACTCCACAATGGACAGTCCCAAGTCTGGCTGTAGAGGTTAAGGGTTGGACATGGGGCCAGCAACCCCATCCCATAAAAACCCAAAACTACAAAAATGCCAACAGGAGCTCCAAAGACCTCATCCCTGGGAGAGTTTGGATCTTCACCTAGAAGGCATATGAAATCGTATGGTGAAAATAGAAGCCACAGGGCCGACCTACCACCTGTCAGTTGGGGACAGAGGACTCTGGCAAGCTGCTATCGGCGGCCTATGCCCCAGTAGGATTGATGGCCCCAAATCTTCCAACCTGGTCCCTTTCCAGTGCAAAATTAAACTGTTTCTCTGTCTGCGCATTTGTATTGATGTCAGGAATTCCATCATCTTTTCAAGAGAATGAGAACCTCCTCTAGTAAGCCACCAACATACATTTGCCTATTGCTGGAGGAACTGGAATTTCAACTCACTGGTCTTTGTTAAACTTTGCTTTGTTGAAATTGGCTCTTGCTTTTGTCTCAGTAAACAACAGTGACTACATGTCAGAGGAACGCATTGTGGGGTCTTCAGGTAAGAGAGTGAATTTATGTGTCTATTTATTGATTGAGATACAGCACAGAACAAGCCCTTCTGGCCAAACGAGCCGCACCCCCCAGCAAACCACCTACTTAACCCTAGTCTAATCACAGGACAATTTTCAATGACCAATTAACCTACTAACTGTTAAGTCTTTGTATGTGGGAGGCAACCAGATCACCTGGAGGAAACCCACGATTTCCACGGAGGGGATATGCAAGCTTCTTACAAAATGCTGGAGAAACTCAGCAGGTCAGGCAGCATCTAAAGAACTGAATAAACAGTCAAAGTTTCATGTGAGACCCTTCTTCAGGTCTGGCAAGGAAGGGGGAAGATACCAGAATAAAAAGGTGGGGGGAAGAGGAAGGACGATAGCTGGGCAGTGATAGGTGAAGCCAGATGGGTAGGAAAGGTCAAGGGCTGGAGGTGAAGGAATCTGATAGGAGAAGAGAGTGGACCATAGGAGAAAAGGAAGGAGGAGGGAGAAGTGATAGGCATATGAAAAGAGGTAAGAGGCCAGAAAGGGGAGTAGAAGAAGAGAGGAGAGGGAAGGAATTTTTTTTACCGGAAGGAGAAATCAAATTCATGCCATCAGGTTCAAGATCTCCCAGGCAGAATATAATGTGTTGCTCCTCCACCCTGAGGGTGGCCTCATCTTTGCACAGGAAGAGGCCGTGGACTGCAATGTCAGAACAGGAATGGGAATCAGAAGCCACCGGGAATTCTGCTTTTGGTGGATGGAGTGGAGGTGCTCTACGATGTGATCCCCGAACGTCTGTCAGTTCTCACCAATGTAGATGCTGCATCAGGAGCGTTAGACCCAATAGACAACCCCAACAAATCCACAGGTGAAGTGTTGCCTCACCTGGAAGGACTGAGTGGGGCCCTGAATGGAGGTGAGGGAGGAGCTGAATGGGCAGGTGTAGCACTTGCCCGCTTGCTGAGATGATGTCAGAATTGAAATCTGAACTTTGACACCTCAAAATGTAATAGTGCTGCACTAACTGCCACGTTACCCTGGCACCCGCAATGCATTAATGCCAGTCTGAGCTTCGTTTTCTCTTTGCAAGTCTGCCATAAACCCTGCTACTGATAACAAAGACAATCTGCACTGAAATAGCAAAATATCCCAAGGTTCTTTTGAACAGAAAATGCATAAGGAATAAAAGGCTGCAGAAAGTACTGGGCTCAACCTGGATCCATCACAGACACAGGCCTCCCCACTACCAGCAATGCTGCCCCAGGAAACTGGCATCTATCATCAAGGATCTCCACCATCTAGGCCATGCCCTCTTCTCGTTGAGCTGAATGTATATAACCCTAAAGACCCAGAGCTACTCTCCCACAACGATCAGGTTCAGGATCCTGGTGGGGTATGATTCTCAAGGAGATTACAGAGGTGGGAGGAGGTAAGACCCCATAGTTAATGGTAGGCATTCATGGCATAAAAAATGTTGGGAAACAGTGTCTTAGAGGGATTTTAAATCAAGGGCGGGTACTTTAAGATCAAGGTGGTATTGAATTAAGGCACCATAGTTAGCGGTCAGCATAATGCTTTACAGTGCGGGAAAGCGGGGTTCAATGGCCATCACTGCCTGTGAGGAGTTCGTACACTCTCCCCTTGTCTGCATGGTTATCCTCCGAGTGCTCTGGTTTCCTCCTACATTCCAAAGACGTATGGGTTGGGGTTAGTAAGTTGTGAGCATGTCATGTTGGTGCCAGAAATGTGGCGACAATTGCGGCCTTCCACCCCCCCAGCATGTTCTCCTACTGTTGGTCAATGGCACACTTCCCTGTATGATTCGATGTAAATGCGACAAGTCGAGCTAATCTGTGAGCCTGTGCAGGTCAGGAAGGTGACGGGTGAAGCGGGCATGTTATTTTGTTGGTGAGTGGAGGACAGAAATGACCAAGGACCAACGTTATTCACCATAGACAAGAGGATTTTGTTGTGGTGTGTCGGTGAGACGTGTAACAAAAGAAACCAACATTCAATGGGCGGAAGAGTAGTGCAGTGGTTAGCACAACATTATACGCCAATGACCCAGGTTCAATTCCACTGCTGTCTGTGAGAGTTTGTACGTCTTCCCATGACTGTGTGGATTTCCTCTGGATGCTCCGGGTTCCTCCCATATTCCAAAGACGTATGAGTTAGTAGCTCGCATGGGTGTAACTGGGTGGCACAGGGTTGTTGGATCAGAAGGGCTCGTACCGCTAAAAAAGATTATTTGAAGAAATTACGTTTTTCTCACTGGGAGATGGACTTTGGCTCGTCCCTATCTATCCCAGGCAGCTCTGCATTACTTATCTAAATCCACAGGCCTGCTTAAACACATCCAGTTTAAACCACCTGCTATCACGGATGTGTCAATCTGCAAGGTGATCTCTACGTGTTAACTTCCAGCCTGCATTTTCCCATGTCACCTTACCAGTGTGAACCAGCCTCCCCAGCTACTCGGTGTACCTCGGTTACATAAACTCCATCACCTTTCAAAGATCCGTCAGGGCGAAGGTCAACACCTGTCAAGCGAGGATCATTGTGCAGAACACTCCTCATATTGAATCTTGTAAACTTGATAATTGTACAGTTGAAACATGTCAAACCTTGAATGTAATTGGAAAGGCACTGGTATTTGTACACACACACACACACACACACACACACACACACGATACACACTCACTCACACCAAGCAGACACACTTATATATGTGCGCACACGCACACACACACACACACACACACACACACACACACACACTTACATATTATACACTTTCATTCATACACACACGTACTCTCTCCCTCACACACAAAAGCATGGCACACACACCAAGGAACATACATTCATGCACACACATGCAGTAGGAATAGGTTAATCTGCTTGACTGAGCTCTCGTGAGCAGGCGATGATGTAATTATTCTACACAGTAACTCATCTCCCTGCTTCCCTCAGCCACAATGAGCCTTTTGTCGTGACGAGCGCTCAGCTCCTCAAACTCTTGTTTTGTGTGTTGGTTGGGTTGCTGCTTCCAATAATTAGCGACTTTGCAGAGAATCAAAAATCTGGCAGGGCTTATCTGTGAAAGCAAGTGCAGTCTTCCCCACACCTCTCCAGTTGCCCCACTTCACCACCCCTGCCCTGGATACTCGGCGAAGGAGAATCTTCCGTGGAAAGACAATACCAATCTGGGAATACTGGGTTTTCCAAACCGTTGGCCCGGACTAAAGTCACAACGTGCGGAAGGCTTGGTCAGAATGTGGCTTTTGTCAGAAACAGAATCAGAATCAGTTTTAATATCACCGGCATGTGTTATGAAATTTATTGTCTTTGCGGCAGCAGCACATTGCAATACGTAATAATAGAAAAGAAAGGTGAATTGCAGAAATTATATACAGTGCCTATAAAAGTATCCTCCCTCCCCCCAGAAGTCTTCATGCTTTATTGTTTTACAACATTGATTTACAGTGGATTTAATTTGTATTTTTCTGACACTGATCTACAGAAAAAGACTCTTTCATGTCAAAGTGAAAACAGATCTCTACAAAGTCATCTAAATTAATTACAAATATAAAACACAAAATAATTGATTGCATAAGTATTCACACTCCTTTAATATGACACACCAAATTATCACTGGTGCAGCCAATTGGTTTTAGAAGTCGCACAGTTAGTTAACTGGAGATCCGTTTTTGGAGATTGTGTGCAGTCAAGGTGTTTCAACTGATTGTAGTAAAAATACACCTGTATTTGGAAGGTCCAACTGCTGGTGAGTCAGTATCTTGGCAAAAAGATAAAAGAACACTCCAAGCAACTCCGCGAAAAGGTTATTGAAAAGCACAAGTCAGGAGATGGATACAAGAAAATGTCCAACAGTCTGAATATCCCTTTGATATTAAACCAATCATCAAGAAATGAGAAAAATGTGGCATGGCAGTCAATCTGCCTAGGGGAGGCCATCCTCAAAAACTGAGTCACTGTGCAAGAAGGAGACTAGTGGGGGAGGCCACCAAAAGACCTATGACAGCTCTGGAGAAGTTACAAGCTTCAGTGGTGGAGATGGGAGAGACTGTGCACACAAAAGTTAAGTGTACCAAGTTCCTGGGAGTTCACATCAAGGATGACCTCACCTGGTCCCTTAATATCATCTCCCTGAACAAGAAGCCACAGCAGCACCTCCACTTCCGAAGAAAATTGAGGCAATCAAGGCTCCCACCCCCTCATCTTAACTGCATATTACAGGAGCACCATTGAGAACATCCTGACAAGTTGCCTCTCCATCTGGTATGGGAGCAGTTGAGCATCGGACCTGAAGTTCCTACAAAGGACTGTGAGAACAGTTGAGAGGATCATAGGGGTCTCCCTACCATCCATCAAGACATTTATCAGGAGCGCTGCATACGCAGGGTCCTTGGTATTATCAAGGATCCCACCCATCCATCCAGCACCCTCTTTGACTTCCTACCATTGGCAGGAGACTACAATGCATAAAAATAAGAACAGTCAGGATGAGAAACAGCTTCCTCCCCCAGGATATTAATTAAGTTTCTGAACTCCCAGCCCTATCGTATTCAAAGTGTCACTGGTTAATCTTACAATACCTGTTAATGTACTTTAGTTTGTTGCTTACGTGTGATTCACCTGTAGATTTTATCCTTATCTTCATAAGTTATGGTGTGTTATGTGTGACATGTGTACCACTGTGCTTTACACCCTGGTTCAGAGAAGAATTGTCTTGTTTCTATACACTTTATATGGTTATGTACGTTATATACATGTAGATAGTTAAATGACGATAGACGGGGCTTGGAGAACAAGGGAAAACAATAACAATACAGAATGAAGGGTTACCGTGACAGAGGAAGAGCAGTGCAGGCAGACAATAAGGTGCAAAGATCATCACGAGGTAGATTGTGAGGTCATGAGTTGATCTTTCTGTACAAGGGGAACGGCTCAGGAGTCTGAGAACAATGGGGTAGAAGCTATCCTTGAGCCTGGCTTTTGTATCTTCCGCCTAATGGAAGAGGGGAGAAGAGAGAATATTAATAAAGAGAGCAACAGCAATTTTTATAAACAGTTTGGAATTCAAAAGAAATGAAGAATTCTTTCATTTAGTTGTTTATCTTGATCTCGGGATGGAGAGAACCATCTCTAGGGAACCTCAGGACCCACTCACAAAAGAGCTGCAATAAAAATATACTCTGGGCTGTCTGAGTTCAACAGAAGGCTGGAGTGGTTTTTAAGGAGTGATTTGTTTGTGGTAACAGGAGGCATAATTGCAAACTCTTAGTGTGTAGTTAAACAGAATATTTTCTTTGTTTACAGTGGCTTGGACTGGTTTCCTACCAATGGAATCTGACCACCCATAATGGTTTGCTCTCTTGACCTGATCGGGGGTGGTTCTGAATCACGTGTGTCGTGCCTTTTGTCTCAGAATTAAATTCTTCGATTTCTGATCACCCTCCCAGATATACTTTCCATATCCATTCCTAATTAAGATGCTGTTTACCAGCCAATGACAATCAGTGCTTAACCCTTTAAGAATCTAAAGGACAATAATATGTGCTGAGGTTTCTTCATAATATCCTTAAGCCCATCACTGCTCCTGGGGCATAGACCACCTACAGCACCTCACCAGAGTCCTTTGTCCTGGGCCAGTCTTTCATGGTTTCCCAGGTGCAGCGCATCTTCTTGGCGTATCCTTCATCTCCGAGGGCTGAGATCTTTTGTCGGATAAAAATCAACAACTTGGCTCAGTACATCATGGGTCAAGCCCTCACAATCATTGAGCACATCTACGTGAAAAGCTCTTGCAGGAAAGCAGCATCCATCATCAGAGATCCCCACCACCCAGGTCTTCCTTTTTTCTCATGTGTGGTACCTTGTCAAGAGCCACCTGAAAATCCAGATAAACAACATCCACTGACTCTCATTTTTCTATCATGCCTATTATTTCCTCAAAGAATTCCAAAGGAAAACCATGCTGACTTTTGGCAGTTTATCATGTGCCTCCAAGTACCCCGAATCCTCATCCTTATCTTTAAAAATCAACTCCAATATCTTCCCAACCATTGAAGTCGGGCTAACTCGTCTATAATTTCCCCTTTTCTGCCCTCCTCCCTTCCTGAAGAGTTGAGTGAAATTTGCAATTTTCCAGTCCTCCGGAACCATGCCTGAATCTACTGATTCTTGAAAAACCATTACTTATGCCTCCATAATCACTTCAGCTACCTCTTTTAGAACTCTGGGGTATGGTTCACCTGGTCTAGGTGACTTATCTACCTTCAGACTTTTCAGCCAACTATCTTCTCCTTAGTGATAGCAACAACGCTCACTTCTGTCCCCTGACATTCTTGCATTTCTGGTATTCTGCTAGTGTCTCTCACAGTGAAGACAGACGCCAATTTGTCCGCCAATTTCTTGTCCCCCATTACCACACCTCCAACATAATTTTCCAGCGGTCTAATATTCACTCTTTTCTCTCTGTTACTTTTTATATATCTGAGAAAGCTTTTTGTATTCTCTTTTATATTATCAGCTAGTTTACCTTCACCTTTCATCTTTTCTCTCTTTATGGCTTTTTTAGTTGCCTTCTATTGGTTTATAAAACATTTCCAATTATATATCTTCCCACTTGCCATATTGCATGCCCTCTCTTTTGTTTTTATGCTGTCCTTGACTTCCCTTGTTAGCCACAGATGTCTCATCCTCTCTTCAGAATACTTCGTCATCTTTGGGGTGTATCTTTCCTGCACCTTTCACACCTCCCCCAGAAACTACAATCTTTGCGGTTCTGCCATCATCCCTCCAGGTGCTGTTTTCTCATCAATTCTGCCCAACTCCTCTCTCGTGCCTCTGTAATTTCCTTTACTCCATTGTAATACTGATACATCTGACGTTAGCTTCTCCTTCTCCAATTTCAGGGTGAATTCGATCACATTGATCACTTGCCCCTCAGGGTTCCTTTACCTCAAGCTCTCTAATCAATTCCAGTTCATTGCACAACACCCAATCCAGAATTGATGATCTTCTAGTGGGCTCAGCCATGAGCTGCTCAGAAAAGCCATCGCATGTGCACTCTAGAAAGTCCCCCTCTTGAAATCCAGCAGCAACCCGATTTTTCCAATCTACCTTCATATCGAAATCCCCCATGACTATTGTAACGTTGCCCTTTTGACGTGTATTTTCTATCTCCCAGTGTAATTTGTAGACCATATCCTTACTACTGTTTGGGGGTCTGTATACAACTCCCATCAGGGTCTTTTTATCCCTGCCGTTCCTTAGCTCTACACATAACGACTCAATACCTTCTGACCTTATTTCACCTCTTTGTATTAATTGATTTCATTTTTTACCACTAGGCAACACCACCCCCTCCGCTTTCCTGCCTGTCCTTTCGATACAATGTGTATCCTTGGACGTTAAGCTCCCAGCGATAATCTTCTTTCAGCCATGAATCAGTGATGCCCACATCACACATGCCAATCCGTAGCTGTGCTACAAGATCATCTACCTTATTCCGTATACTGCATGCATTCAAATATAACACCTTCAGTCCTGTATTCACCCTTTTTGAAGTTGTTCACCCTTTACGTTGTAACTCAGCCAGTTGACTGCAACTTTGCCCTATCATCAGCCTTTTCTTGCTAGGAGTCTCACCACACCCTGCCTCTGTAAGCCAACTACCTTATCCTCAGCACTATCACTCCAATTCCCCACCAAGTTAGTTTGAACCCTCCCAAACTGCTCTAGCAAACCAGCCCACGAGGATATTGGTTCTCCTCGAGTTCAGGCGCAATTTGTGCCTTTTGTACAGGTCGTACCTTCCCAGAAGCGATCCCCATGATCCATCAATTTGAACCCCTACAACAGTTTCTCAGCCTCGTATTCACCTGCCAAGTCATCCCATCCTTACCCTCACTGACGTGTGGCATGGGCAGCAATTCAGAGATTACTACATTGGATATCCTGATTTTCACCTTCCTTCAGGACCTCCTCACCTTTCCTACCTATGTCATTGGTGCCAACACGTACCTGCACTTCTGGCTGCCCACCATTCCCCTTGAGGATACTGTGAACCCGATCCAAGACATCCCTGATCCTGGTACCTGGGAGGCAACATACCATCCGGGTGTCTCTATCGCTCCCACAGAAACCTGCCTCGCTTCCTCTGACTATGGAATCTCAGTTCACCACTGCAACCCTCTTCACCTCTTCTGAGCCACAGCACCAGACTCAGTGCCAGAGACCCAGTCACTGCGGGTCTCCTCGGTAGGCAGGTTGTCCTCCTCAAACAGTATCTAAGGTGGCATACTTATAATTGAGTCGTATGAGCCACAGGTGTACTCTGCACTTTCTCTTTCTTCTCCTGACAGTCACCCAGTTACCAGTCTCCTGCAACTTAGGGGTTAAAGAGGACTATGGTCCCAGTGCAGGTCTATGGGAAAAGGCAATTTAAATGGATCTAAATTGACTAGATGGGCTGAAGGGCCTGTTTCTATCCTGTACTTTTCTATGATTCCATAGCTCAATATAGAACGTTTTTTTAACAGATGTATAAATAAGTTGACATGCATACCTATTTAAGTACACTTTTATAGTCCTGTGGGATAATGTCTTTCATGACAAGGGGGTGGGGAGTCACTCTCCTTGACAGGTGAGACTTGTGGCTGCGAAACAATCTGAGGCTGTGGGCCCTCCTCCGTGGTGGTTGTAGGAGTTAACTCTGGGACTGCAGGAAGCAGTTCTGACAGTGCCGGACAACTTTCTTCTTTAACAATTGACCCTGCTCTCCTCAACAGATCAATGTGTCATGTCCAGCTGACATCAGACGCAATGCCCGCTGTGTAGGAGAGTGATCCAGTTCTGGCCTTAATTTTCCCACCTTGGATCAACCCTGTAGACCCTTGTTAAGGCTGCTTGTCCAGGAGTGAAACATTGAACCTCCTTGTTTGAGGAGATCTCAATTTGTCTCAGCTGTTTGTCCTGCAAACTTCTTCTGAGTTTGGGTTTGAGGAGACCCAAGAATGAATGCAAGTTATGACCCAGGAACAGCAGAGCTGGTGAGTTGATGTAGTGGAGTGTGTTGCATTGCGATATTCAAGGAGGAAATTGGTGAGCTGCTGATTCAGAGTTGGTGTAGTGTATTCTGCTGACATTGCTGCAGTGTGTTCTTTAAACTCAGGACAAACCTTTCTGCCACGCTATATGTAGCTGGGCAGTACGGGGCAGATGTAAAATGCCTTATTCCATTCATTTACAGGAATGACTGAAACTGTTCCGTAACAAACTGTGGCCTATTGTCACGGACTAAGCGTTCTGGAACACCAGTCCTTGAGAAGAGGCTTCTCAACACATCAACCGTGTGCGTGGACTATTGTGGAGGCTATTGGGAACACTTCTGGTCACTTTGTAACTGCATGCACTGCTACCAAAAAAATTGTGCCCATGAAAAGTCCAGCAAAATTCATATAAATTCCCTTCCAGGTCAATGCAGGTCAATCCCATGGATGCAGGGGTGCTGCTCTTGGCATCTTCTGGTCATGCTGGAATCCCTTTCAGTGCATGGCAAGCTGCTCAGCCTGTTGATCTATCCCAGGCCACCAGACAAAGCTTCAAGCCAACGCTTTCATTTTGACCTTGCCTAGATGACCAGCATGCAGCTCCTTCAACACTTTAGCTCTCAGCTTAGATGGTGCAACAGTCTTCGATACCCACTTAAGGCAACCCCCATCGAGGGCAAGTTCATCCTGTGCTGATAAAAATGGGGAAACTGGAATTTCTGCTGCATATTCCAGCCATTTTAGGTTGCCATGTAAACCTGAGACAGTGTGGAATTTTTTTTGGTTTCCTTTATTAACATCTTTGCTGTAAGAGGGAGATTTTCAATTTACATTAGGGAGAATACATCGAGAAGTGTCCTCTTTTCCAGGTATTTCCTTTCTCAAGGGTAAACCGAGCAAACATCAGTGTTTCTATGATTAGTCCTCATGAATTTGATCTTGCAATTGTGTCCTCCAAGAAACAGATTCCTGCCGAACCTCTGCAATCGTGCTGCTGCTGTTAGTAGAACACCTTTCTGTGGATTGAAGATGGACACCAGTAGCTGATAATCAGTAATGAGGGTAAATTCTCTCCCAGACACGTACTGGTTCAAATGTCTTACACTTCCATCACACATAACATATGACGTGATTGCATCTATATCATAAGGTGAGGCATCACAGGCAAGCTTCACTGGATGATGTGGATTATAATATGCGAGTACAGTGTCTGACATCACCACTTCCTCTACCTTTTAGAAAGCCACCTCACACTGCTTTGTCCATTGCCATTTCTTCCTGAACCTTAGTAATGAGTTCAGAGGGTGAAGCACAGGATCGGCAGGAACCTGTTATGGTAATTTACAAATCCGAGAAAGGACCGCAACTGTGAAATATCCTTTGTCCTTGAGGCATCCTCTACTGCTTGGATTTTCTCGTACACTTGTATAATCCTTGTGCGTCAGTGGTGTGATACAATGTGATGATTGGTTTAAAGAATTCACACTTGTCACTTCAAGCTCTGAGCTCATAATCTTTTAATCTTTTTTAACACTTTGAGATTTTGGTGATGTTCTTTGTCATCCTTACCTGTAACAATGATGTCATCCAGGTAACACTTGGTCCATAGTTTCTGACAGAGTACAGGTGCAGATGCTACTCCAAAAGTAAGCCTAATGTAGCGATAAAGGCCTTTGAGAGTGTTTATGGTGAGAAACACTTTGGAGTCTTCTTCCCTTTCCATCTGTAAGTTGACCTTAGCTTCGTTTTTTCCATAGATGCTGTCTGGTCTGCTGACTTCCCCTGGCATTTTGTGTGTGTTGCTTGGAGTTCCAGTATCTGCAGATTTTCTCGTCTTTTAGCTAATTCCACTTTACTGAAGTGCTTTCCTCCAGAAAGGTTTGCACAGTTATCCTCTATCCAGGGAAGAGGGATTGATCTACTTTCAGTACTGGGTTGATGGTGACCTTAAAGTCATCACAGATCCTGACAGCTTTCACATTGAATATCTCAAGACTACTCAGTTCTGCATCACTCTCACCTTTATCAGATTTTTCATCAATTGCATGCAGATCAGTGCTCCTTTTTGAAACTGCAATTTGACTTTGTATCTTTTTCTCTTCTTAGTGCAGTCCATTTATTTTTGTCTGTCTGATATGCTCTTTGTGTGTGTCCTACTTTGTTACATTTTCTGCAAGTTTTGCCTATAAATCTGCTTTGGCCTGGTGTATGTGAGCGCAGACCAATGCAGATTTAAAGGCAAAACTTACAGGTAGATTTCTGTTTAGATGTTGCAATTTTGTTCATGCTGACTTTCATTCCTAACTGCAACTCAATTGTTTCTCTGTCTCTGTTTCCATTAATACAGCGATTTCAACTGCTCTTTTAAATGTGTGTTGTACTTCAGTTAGGAGTCATTTTAGAATACTTTCTTGTAAGAATCCACAAACTAAACTATCTCTCAGTGCATCATTATGTCCATTACTGAACTGACAATGCTCAGACAATTTGTTCAATTCAGACACACGTGCTGAAATGTCTTTTGATTCCACTTATGGAACCTAGAGTGTTCTGTAATCAGCAACATTTTCAATCCTAAATGTTCCTGCATTATATTCATGATATCAGCAAATCTCATTTAGACTGATTTGATTGAGCAGTCAAACTTCTAAGCAAACTGTATGCCTTTCCATCTGTTGCATTCAGTTAAACTGGCATCATTTCTCATTGGCTATTCCATTTGCTTTAAAAAAAACTGTTCAATTTGCTCTGTATGCATAATCCAGGTATCTGTTGTGTAATCGATTGTGTCTATCTTTCCAATGTAGACAGCCATTTTTGCTTTATTTATTATTATTATCACTGCCTATGAACCTGTTAATTTCATCCATTTTGTGCCTTTTTTCTTGACTGTCTTTCTCTCCTTGTTAAGAAACATATGCTCCACTTTTTTAAAATATCAAACGTCTTGCTGTGCTTTAATGGGTAGGATGTCATCTCGGGGGGGGGGTCATTTTAAAACTTTCTCATCACGATTGTTATACTTTGTAACTCTAAGTCTAAGAAAAACATATTTGTCATAGTGACGTAATGACGTATGCCATTCATGTACTTTTACACATAATCTGTAATGAATTATGTAAACAACAAAGAATGCTTAATCAAACAATATATTTACAAAATTACTCAAATATTAAATAAACAATAGGAGTGAGAACAAGGAATAGAGAGGGAGGGAGGGAGAACGGGAGAGAGGAAAGGTAGAAGGCAGAGAGAGAGTGGGAGGGAGAGAGGGGTGGGAGGGAGAGAGGGGTGAGAGGGAGGGAGAGGAGGGTAGTGAGAGGGGGCTGGAGAGAGGGAGAAAGATAGAGAGGGGGAGGGGAGAGAGGGAGAGAGATAGAGACAGTCAGGGAGATGGACAGAGAGAGAGCACAGAGGTTGTGAATGACTCATGCTGTCACAGATATTCCTGCTTAGATTGTTGTGTGACTGTAGAAGCAGATCCACTACAGACCAAACCCTGCGCCATGGTGCAGCGTGATTTGATCTGATCTTTACTGAAAACTCTCTTTCCATCCTGGACAGAGCA
Organism: Mobula birostris; assembly: GCF_030028105.1. Taxonomy (NCBI): domain Eukaryota; kingdom Metazoa; phylum Chordata; class Chondrichthyes; order Myliobatiformes; family Myliobatidae; genus Mobula; species Mobula birostris. The sequence continues at coordinate 5,014,526 of NC_092396.1, read as the reverse complement.
CTAATTACAAGAGTCAACTGATCATGTTTCAAACTATCTCAGCAGAGAAATTAAACTTTGCTGGATTCAAACCTTGTTTCCAGTTTTTTCTACACTTTAGGTCTGGAGTTTTAATGCAATTCTATTGACCATTTTGCCATCGGCTGGATTAGATGTAATATAAACACAGTACAATATTTGGTTGCATGCAATGAGTTACACTCAGTGTACGTCAGAACTGGGCCCATGCTTTTCTCCTGTGTCACTCCCAGAAGAGGCGACGCGCGTGTGGCTCTCTGTAACCTGATCCCCTCCCACCTCTTAAAGGTGTATTTGTACAAGACTGTCCAAACATTTACTGAGCTTGTCAGCCGAGGAATGCGAACAAGAACGGCAGTCTGTGTTTTTAAACCGTGGGAAAGCTCTGCCCCTCCTTTGAGGCTGGTTAGCCCCTGGGCCTAGGTTCAATAAACGGGAGCCAGAGATTTACGAGGGTGATAGAGGTGACAGCTCGCCGGCACACACGCAACAGGAAGAGAATGCGGGGGTGCCGGAGGTAGGCAGTGAGCCGGGAGAGAGCAGCAATTAGCCCTTCATGCGTTTTAGCGTTCTCAGCACTGCTTGCCAAGGTTATCGCCTTTTCTTAGACCATAAAACATAGGAGCAGAATCAGACCATTCAGCCCATTGAGTCTACTCTATCATGGGTGATTTTATTTATTTATTCATTTATTTATTTAGTAATACAGGGCGGAACAGACCTTTCCCGACCGTCGAGCTGCACCACCCAGCAACCCTGGATTTAACCCTAGCCTAATCACGGGACAATATATAATGACCAATTGACCTACTAACCGGTATGTCTTTGGACTGTGAGAGGAAACCAGAGCACCTGGAGGAAACTTCTCTGTGTTTGGGGGAACATACAAACTCCTAGCAGACAGCGCCAGTATTACACCCCAAATTCCGACGCCCTGAGCTGTAATACTGCTACGCTACCGCGGCTGATTAATTATCCTTCTCAACCCCATTCTCCTGCCTTCTCCCTGTAACCTTTGATGTGCTTACTAATCAAGAACTTATCAACCTCTGCTTTGAATATATCCAATGACTTGGCCTCCAGAGCTCTTCACTGTAATGAATTCCACAGATACACTACCCTCTGGCTAAACAAATGTCTCCTCATCTCTGTTCTAAAAGGGTATTTTTGTATTTTGAGGCTGAAAGTGATTTTTCTCCTTGAGCCCATCACCGCTACTGGGGCATGGGTCACAGCCAACCCACCAGAGTCCTCGGTCCCAGGCCTTTCTTTAAAGTTGTCCCTAGGTGTAGCCCATATTCTTGGTACATCCTTTCTCTCCCAGGGATGAGGTCTTCGGATCTTTTGTTGCCTCTTCCGTAGCTCTGGGTTTTTAACGGAATTAAGTTGCTAGCTCCATGCTCTACCCTCTTCCTTTAACAGCGGGCTTCAGACAGTCCATAGCAGAGCTAATTTCAAAATAAAGTTCTCTGGGTAATACGCATAAATTACTTTAAAGGGAATGTTGAACTGCCCACTTTGAAAATTCTTAATTGAACATCTCAAGTATTTCCCAAGTGCACTGAAGGACTGAAGTGCTTCAACATAACTCCATCTCCATCTCTGTTACACGGTGGAAGAGCAGTTGATGTAGTGTATATGGGTTTCAGCAAGGCACTTGATAAGGTACCCCATGCAAGTCTTATTGAGAAGGTAAGGAGGCATGGGATCCAAAGGGACATTGCTTTGTGGATCCAGAACTGGCTTGCCCACAGAAGGCAAAGAGTGGTTGTGGACGGGTCATATTCTGCATGGTGGTCAGTCACCAGTGGAGTGCTTCAGGGATCTGTTCTGGGATCCTTACTCTTTGTGATTTTTATAAACGACCTGGATGAGGAAGTGGATGGATGGGTTAGTAAATTTTCCGATGACACAAGGGTTGGAGGTGTTGTGGATAGTGTGGAGAGCTGTCAGAGGTTACAGCGGGACATTGATAGGATGCAAAACTGGGCTGAGAAGCGGTAGATGGAGTTCAACCTAGATAAGTGTGAAGTTGTTCATTTTGGTAGGTCAAATATGATGGCAGAATATAGTATTAATGGTAAGACTCTTGGCAGTGTGGAGGATCAGAAAGATCTTGGGGTCCAAATCCATAGGACACTCAAAGCAGCTACGCAGGTTGACTCTGTGGTTAAGAAGGCGTACGGTGTATTGGCCTTCATCAACAGTGGAATTGAATTTAGGAGCCGAGAAGTAATGTGCAGCTTTATAGGACCCTGGTCAGACCCCACTTGAAGTACTGTGCTCAGTTCTGGTCGCCTCACTACAGGAAGGATGTGGAAGCCATAGAAAGGGTGCAGAGGAGATTTACAAGGATGTTGCCTGGATTGGGGAGCATGCCTTATGAGAATAGGTTGTGTGAACTCGGCCTTTTCTCCTTGGAGCGACAGTGGACGAGAGGTGACCTGATAGAGGTGTATAAGATGATGAGAGGCATTGATTGTGTGGATAGTCAGAGGCTTTTTCCCAGGGCTGAAATGGTTGCCACAAGAGGACACAGGTTTAAGGTGCTGGGGAGTAGGTACAGAGGAGATGTCAGGGATAAGTTTTTCACTCAGAGAGTGGTGAGTGCGTGGAATGGGCTGCCAGACTTGCCCGAACCAATCTCCCAATTACCCGTGATTTTTAACTTCACTTTGATCCTAGAAGAAAAATGTACTGATATCTTTACCTCTCATTATAAGTTCCCCCCTCAGCCTCCAACGCTCAAGAGAAAACAACCCAAGTTTGTCCAACCTCTCCTTATAGCTCATACTCTCTAGTCCAGGCAGCATCCTGGTGAACCTCTTCTACACTTTCTCCTTTAATGGGATGACCAGAAGGGGAATAACAAATTTCACAACATATGCCAGGGTTATTAAGAGTACCACGCACAAAATGCTGGAGGAACTCAGCAGGACAGACAGTATGTGTGGAGGAGAATAAGCAATCGGTTCTAATAATACAGGTGTCGGGGTGGAGATGTGTCTCTAACCTCCACTAGCCTGCAGATCACCTTTGGGCAAGGTGTAGCATCTGCTTAGCCCCCCGATCAGGATCATGTGAAACCATGGGAACAGGTGGTGGATGGTCGTATGAGCAGCTGGTGCATATCACAAGTCCTGGTTATGTGACCACTGATGCCAGGCAGACAGTCTCTGGGGAGTATTGATGGGTGAGGTCACCTGTCTTGTAAAGACACTGCCCAGAACAATCATGGTCATAGAAAGACCATGATCACCTACATCATACAACATGCCACGTCTTGATGATGATACCTGCAATGGCTGTTTATTCATTTTCATAGATGGTTTCTGACCTGCTGAGTTCCTTCAGTATTTTGTGTGTCTTGCTTTGGATTTCCAGCATCTGCAGAATCTCTCGGGTTTATGATTTGAGCCAGTGGAATTAAACCTGATTCTGATGCTAATATCGGCTTAGTTCTGGTCACCTCATTTTCTCGGAAAATTGTGGAAACTTTTGAGATGGTGCCTAGGAGATTTACTAGGAAGCTGCCTGGATTAAAGAGCATGTCTCATGAGGATATGTTGACCGAGCTAGGGCTTTTCTCTTTGAAGGGAAGGAGGATGAAAGGTGATTTGATAGAGGTGTACAAGGTGCTAAGACACGTAGACAGACTGGACAGCCAGAGGCTTTTTCCCAGGGCAGCGCTGGCTAATACAAGGGGACATACTTTTAAGGTATTTGAGGAAAGTATTGGGGGGGACGTCAGAGGTAGGTGTTTTACACAGGGAGTGGTGGGTGTGGGGAACACACTGCCAGGGGTGGTGGTAGAGGCAGATGCATTAGACAGATTTAAAAGACTATTAGATAGCCACATGGATGATAGAAAAATGGAAAGTTATGGGAGAGGGAAGGGTCCAATTGATCTTGCCATAGGCTAAAAGATAGAGATAACATCAAGGGCCAAAGGATCTGCACTGTGCTGTGCTGTTCCATAATCTAAATGAATGCAATATTCCAAATGTGCCCTAACCAGAGTTTGAAACACTGCAATCTAACTTCCTGAACATTGAACTCAGTACCGCATGAATACTCAATACGCACATCCATTCTTATCATCCTACAGATGTGCAGTAGAGAGCATCTAACAAACTGATCACTGCATGGTACGGAAACTGCACTGCTGCAGATAGGAAGGGTCTAAAATGGGCGGTCAGAGCTGCCCAACACATCACCGGCACCAGCCTACCCGCCATCAAGGACATACGCACAGAATGGTGCTGGAAAAGGGCCAGCCACATCATGAAGGATCCCACCTACCCTGCTCATGGACTGTTCGTCCCACTCCCATCAGGGAGGAGGCTACGTAGCATCCACACCAGGAACACCAGACTCAAAGACAGTTACTTTCCCAAGCAGTAAGGCTGATCAACACCTCCACCGACTAACCCACCCTTCCACACCCACAACCACCACTACTTTAGTCAGTCACCTCATGTACAGACGCTCCTGTGCTTAGCGTCACTTTATGGACATACAACCAATTTGCATGTAAGCTATCTTGTGTGTTTATATTTATTGCGTGTTTTTTTATTATCGTGTTCTTTATCTTATTGTGTGTGCTTCTTTTGTGTGCTGCATCAGATCTGGAGTAACAAATATTTTGTTCTCCTTGACTTTTGTGTACTGGAAATGACAAACAATCTGGAATACTGAAAGAAATGTGCCGATTTCTAAACAATTTGGCATGCAAACGGTTAACAGAGTGTTGGATCTGTCGAGACCATTGAAATATGTATTTTTTTCTTTATTGACATCTAGTCTGTAAGTGACTTTAGGTAATTATTCAGATTACATTAAAACAAAGAGCCCGAACAACAAAAGGCCTTGTTCTTTGTTGAACCTTGATATATCAATATAACTCATAATATGGCCACGGTCCCCGTCGAGATTGTTAAACAATAGGTTTATGAATGATAATGGATATAATGTGGCCACTGTTCCGAATAAAGCATTTGTGAGTAGAAATACAATACAGATCTAAAAATATTTACCTAATAATACGTGGCCTTTGTAGATTCTATTTCTCAACAGATTCTGAAAATGAATAAGGGTGTTGTGGTATAATTTGATAGAAGGTGTAAACTGAAGGCAAAGTTATGAGACTGGGAAAATACCTGAGCCTTATTGTCCTGTACCTGCTGCCCGATCTCAGGCTCTTGGCACCTGCTGTCAAATGTAATGGAATTCCGTGTCATTGTGTTGAGGCACGAAGCGATCTCCACCTGTGAGAAAGGCAAGCGAACATTGTGGGAAATCTCCTCCCTCTTGACTTGCTGCCAGCACTTATCACAAACCTGTGGCTGAGACCAGCTCAGGGAGTTAATGGGTAAAAGAGAAACTGGTTTCAGGAGTCAAGTCCACGGCCTTTTACAAACTTTCTGGCATTTACTTATTATCAGATCATCTGACGTGCATTGCTTCACTCCAGCTGAAGGTTGTGGGAACATTTCTGCTCTCACCTGCCTGCACTGACAAGCTGCTTGGGTTAAGTTTAACCCTTAAACTGATTTAATTTCAAAACTCACAAAGACACACCAGTGAACTTTACGGCTTGGATTGCTTCAGATTAGTGTTAGAACATAGAATATAGACCAGTACAGTACAGTAACAGGCCCTTCGGCCCACAATGTTGTGCTAATTCAATTAAATTAGAAATCAAATGACCAAACCTAACAAATTCCTTCTGCCCTCTCAATGTCCATATTCTTCCATCTTCCTCACATTCATGTGCCTATCTTAATGTCTCTTAAAAGTCTCTAAGTGTTTCTGCCTCTACCACCACCCCAGGCACCCAGCACTCTCTGTGTACAAATATTACCCCTCACGTCTCCTTTGCAATGACCCCCTCTCACCTTAAATCCATGTCCTCTGGTATTAGACATTTCAACCCTAAGAAAAGGATATTGTCTGTCTACTCTATCTATGCCTTTCAATTATAAATGTCTATCAGATCTCCCTTCATTCTCCGACGCTCCAGGCAAAATAGCCCAAGGTTGTCCAACCTCTCGTTATAGCGCACACCCTCTAGTCCAGGCAGCGTCCTGTTAAACCTCCTCTGCACCCTCTCCAAAGCCTCGACATCCTTCCTATAATGGGGTGGCCAGAACTGTATCCAACACTCCAGATGCAGCCTAACTGGAGTTTTATAAAGCTGCAACATAACTTCCTGACGTTTAAATTCAATGCCCTGCCTAATAAAGACACCCATATCATATGCCTTCTTAACCACCCTATCAGGTATTGCTGGGTCTCCATTTCCTGTTTAAGTTATTCAGATTTATTTATCACATGGACGACAAAGCAGACATTGAAATCTGTCATTTGTGTTAACAACCAACACAACATCAGATGTGCTGGGGGGCAGCCAGTGAGTGTCACCATACATTCTGGCTCCAACACAGTATGCCAACAATGCTCGGCAGAACAACACAAAACACGTCAAGCAACAAAATAACGGCAAAACAAGCCCCATTCCTCCGACCCCAGGACGGGCTATCTTCGGTCTCCAGCAGATGCATGGATTTCCAGACATTGTGCTTCGACTGCGGGCGGCGGGGTGGAAATGCGTCTCTACCAAAAGAGGTGTAAGGTGCCCCTTCCCACCAGTGGACTGCACCTTTGGGCAAGGTGTAGCACCTGCTTAGACCCCCGATCAGGGTCACGTGAAACCATGGGAGCAGGTGGTGGATGGTCGTATGAGCAGATGGTGCATAACACAAGTCCTGGTTATGCGACCACTGACACCAGACAGACAATCCCTGAAGCGTACTGATAATGGCTGGGGTCATCCATCTTGTAAAGACACAAGGCAATGGCAAACCACTTCTCCAGAATAATTTGCCAAGTACAACCATGGTCATGGTCTTGATCGCCCATGTCATACGACATGGCACATGATGATGATGATGATGATGATGTGCATTGACTTCCCCAGGGGACTCGCAGAGGTTCACAGACTCAGAGCTCCAGCCATTGGGCACCAACATCCCGACTTCATTAGATATTGAAGGTTGAAGGATTTCTTGGAAAAGGAGAGGGAAGGAAGAATGTAGCAATGGTCAAAGCAGCCAGAAGTCAGCTTGCAAAGCACATCAACTTGTACACATTTCAGAATCAGATTAATTATCACTCACTTATAGAGCTATAGAAGCACAGGGCAGTACAGCACAAAAACAGGCTCTTTGGCCCATCTAGTCCATGCCGAAACCATTTAAACTGCCTACTCTCATTGACCTGTACCGAGACCATAGCCATCCATGTCCCTACTATTCATGTACCTATCCAAATTTCTCTTAAACATTGAAATTGAGCTTTCATGCACCACGTGTGCTGGCGGTTCATTCTACACCCTCACGACTCTCTGAGTGAAAAAGTTTTCCCTCACCTTCCCCTTAAACTTCTCACCTTTCACCCTTAACCCATGACCTCCGACTGTAGTCCCAGCTAACCTCAGTGGAAAAGCCTGCTTGCATTTACCCTATCTATACCGCTCATAATTTTGTATACCTCTATCAAGTCTCCTCTCAGCCTTTGACATTCCAAAGAATACAGTCCTAACCTATTCAACTTTTCCTGATACTTCTGGTCCTCCACAGCCAGCAACATCGTTGCAAATTTTCTCTGCACTCTTTCAAACTTGTTTACATCTTTCTTAGAAGCTAGGTAACCAAAACTGCACACAATGCTCCAAATTAGATCTCACAAATGTCTTATACAACTGCAACATAACATCCCATTTCCTGTATTCAGTAAAGGCCAATGTAACAAAAGCTTTCTTTACCTATGACATCACTTTCAATTAATTACGGACCTGTATTCCCAGATCCCTTTGTTCCACTACACTCATCAGTGCCCCACTGTTCACTGTGTATGACCTAACAAAGTGCAAAACCTCGCACTTGCTTGCATTAAATTCCGTCTGCCATTTTTCAGCCCATTTCTCCAGCTGACGCAGATCCCGCTGCAAGCCAGGATAACCTTCCTCACTGTCCAGTACATCCCGAATCTTGGTGTCATCCGCCAGTTTGCTGATCCAGTTAAGCATATTATCATGTAGGTGACAAACAACAACAGACCCAGCTCTGATCCCTGCAGCACACCACTAGCCACAGGCCTCCAATCAGAGAGGCAACCCTCTACTACCCTCTCTGGCTTCTCCCTCAAAGCCAATGTCTAATCCAATTTACTACCTCATCCTGAATGCTGAGCAACTGAACCTTCTCGACCAGCCTCCTGTGCGTGAACTAACTACCCTACAGCCCTGAACCAGTGCTCAGTCCCACTACTCTCTGCCAGCCAAGATCCCCCTCCTGAGCCCATCCTGTCTGCTTCTTTTAACCCTTCTCACCCTCTTCTCGCAGAAGAAGCGGGAGCTACAGGTGTTTTTTGGTCCCACACCGCCAGGCTTGGGAGCAGTTGTTGCCCTACAACCATCAGGCTCCTGGACCAGCTTCACTCGCCTCAGCACTGAACTGGGTCCTCAGCCTGTGGACTCACCTTCGGAGACTCTGCATATCATTTTCTAGCTATTATTTGTTTCCTTTTTTTCACTGTTTGCATGATTTGTTCTCTTTTGCACTTTGGATAGTGTGGTAAACCATATATATATATATATATATATATGTTGTAACTGGGTTACCTGTCTGGACACGCCCGTCTGCTGACTGCTCCTGTGGCTCCTCCCACAGACCCCTGAATAAAGGCGATTGCGCCATTGCTCCTCCCTCAGCCTGGGGCAGATACTCAGCATGCTGGAGGTCACATTTTACTGCTAATAAAAGCCTTTCAGTATTTGTCTACTTCCAGTCTTTTGGAGTTATTGATGGTGCATCAGATATTCATCGGTCTTTGTTGCTGTGCTTTTTTGTAGATTCCCTTGTATTCCCTTGTATTCCTGTGGATGCCTACAAGGAAATGAATCTCAAGGTTGTGTATGGTATATGTGCTTCGATAATAAATAACCTTTGAACTTTGAAATTTGTTTTTTTTGTGGCAGCAGTACATAGAAAATACTCTTTGTTGCAATATGAAATATTTTGTTCAAAAGTAGTGCAAGAAGAGTTCGTGGACTGTTTGGTAATCAGATGGCAGAGGGGAAGAAGCTGTTCCTGAAACGTTGAGTGTGTGCTTTTAGGCTTCTGTGGCCACTTCCTGATGTTAGCAATGAGAAGAGGGCATGTCCTGGGTGAAGCGGCCCCCTAAGATCGAAGTTAATAGCTCCCTGAAAGTGGGCACGCAAGTGGGCAGGCTGGTAAAGAAGGTGTCTGACAGTCTTACCTTCATTGGTGAGGGCACTGAGCGTAAGGACGTGATGCAACTAGGGTATTAAACTTTGGAGAGGCCACACTTGGAGTATTGTGTGTAGTTCTGATCATTTCATGACAGGAAGAGTGGGGAGGATTTGGAGAGGGTGCAGAAGAGGTTTGCCAGGATGCTGCCTGGATTAGAGGATGCCAGCTATGAGAAGCTGGACAAACTTGGAGTGACAAAGACTGAGAAGGGAATTATGAGTGGAAACAGCAAATACTAGAGGAAGTGCATTTAAGATGAGAGGGGGAAATTTTAAAGGAGATTGCAGGGAAAGAACATCCTGAAGAAGAGTCTTGGCCTGAAACCTCAACTATTTACTCTTTTCCATAGATACTGCCTGACCAGCATTTTTTTTCTGAATGTTCCAGGTTGCATGTTTTATGTTCTATGTTTTTGGATCTATATTCCTTGTTTATGTTCTATGTTCTGTGTTCTGGGATCTATATGATTTAGAACCAGGAGAAGGCCACTTGGTCTCTTAAACAGGCTCCACCTTTCAGGACTGACCTGGCTGTGAGCTCATTTCTGCATACCACCCCATCCACGGCCACCTTTCACTCCCCTTTGATCATCAAGAATCTAACCACCTCTGCCTCAAAGACATTCAAAGGTAATGTTTCCATGGCCCTTTGAGGGAAGGAGTTCCAAAAACTCTCCACCATTGAAGATGAGAAGATAATCTTATGTTTGTCTTAGCATGGGGGGCGGCAGGGTAACATAACGGTTAGTGCGATGCTTCACAGAGCTGGCGATTGGTTCAAACCCTCTACTGTCTGTGAGGAGTTTGTATGTTCTCCCCACGAATGCCTGGGTTTTTCTGAGTAATCCAGTTTCCACCCACATTCCAAAAGACGTACTGTTTAGGGTTAGTGAGCTGTGGGCTTGCTCTGTTGGTGCTGGAAGCCTGGTGATACTTGCAGGCTGCCCCCAGCACATATTTGGACTGTGTTGGTCATTGGTGCAAACAAAATATTTCAATGTGTGTTTTGATGTACATTTGATAAATAAAGCTCATCTTTATAACCTATATCTTTTTTTCGCTTTGGGGATCTGGACTTGGACCACATTCTTTCTCACGGTTATCCCCTCCCACCCCAGCAATCACTGGCACACCCCACCTTGTGAGGCTTGATGACACATTCTGTGACTGGAGGAAAGTTTAGGGAGGATGGCAGAGATAGTGTTTTTTTATATACAGGGAGTTGTGGTTGTGTGGAATGCCCTGCTGGGAGTGGTGGCAGAAGCAGATACATTAGATACATTTAAGAGAATCAAAGATAGATGATAGAAAAATGGAGGGCTATGTGGGAAGGAAGGGTTAGGTTGATGTTGGAGTGGGTTAACAGGTGGGCACAGCATTGTGGGCAGAAGGACAGTATTTTCTACAGTACTGTGCAAAACTCTTGGGCTCATATACCGCATGTAGATGGGGAGCCTAAGATGTTTGCACAGAACTGTAGTAATTTTATGTATTGCACTGTAGTGTTGCCATTTCATGACATATATGAGAGATCATAACTCTGACACTGATCTGGGTCTCTGTTGTGGACTGAGAGAGGGAAGGAGGCAGGGAGAGGGGAATCATGGTTGGGAAAAGGGGAAGGGAGAGGGGAGGAAGAGGGAAGCACCAGAGAGACTTGCTGTAATGATCAATAAACCAGTTGTTTGGAATCAAATGACCTTCCCTGGTGCATCAGGGCTGGGTGTGTCTGCACCCGTGCTGCACCTCCCCACCCCACCGCCACACTCCTTCTCCACCCCTCCCGCGGCACTCCATCCCTGCCATTCCCAGCAGCCTTTGCTCCCACCAGATTTACAAAGTCATTCTCCACTCCATGTTGACAAATCCTGACCTGTGCAAAAGCCTTAGGCACCCCAGCTATATACTGTATATCTGCCTATGACTTTTGCACAGTATTGTATGTTCAAGTTCAAGTTTATTGTCATTCAACCATACACATTCAACAAACAATACAACATTTCTCTGGGGTTGAGGTGCAAAACACGTTACGTTTAGTCAGGCACAGCACATATAGTCACAAAAACTAATATTAGCAAAGTCCCAGTGTGTCACGTCATGTGGACTGATGGTCATGGAATGTTGTCCTGGAGCCGCGTTTCTGCAAGAACAAGTACCAGGCAGTTTCTCATCTCACGCACTTTCACCAAACAAAGGCAAATCAGCTTGTCTCACACTGAGTCAGCCGCAGGCAGCCCAACCTGCCTTCCAGGGGGAGGACACCGGAGAGCAGCAAGGACTGGAGGGGTCGGCCCCAAACCCAGCACAAATCCCGGTGTGCCCACCGCGCCCCTGATCTCACACATGATTCTTCTGGTGCCTCCTTCCCTGGGTGGCTCTTCTATGTTCTGTTCCACCACTGCTGCCTAGGCTGGGGAGCACAGACCAACGTGGACAAGGACAGTGGCTGGGGCTGGTATTTTTTAATGTGATCCACTAGACAAAGGCATTCCAGCCAAGCTTGAGTTACAGAGGGTATGTGGCAGTTGTCAATAGGGAGACGAATGGTGTAAAGAGGCTGTACTTTCGAAAATTATGTCAAATTACAAGTGGGATCAGTTCTACCACATACTTTTATTCATGATTGCTAAGGAGAATTCATAATTCACCACCACAGCCATGATGCAACTGGGACTTGTCATGCGCTAGAAATAATCCTTCAGTTGTTTTCTCTTTCGTTCCTCCCCCTTTTTCCTGAATATACAGTTTAGCCCATGAGAGCTTTCCTGAGGTCTTGCTCGACCTCCCAAGACAGCCAGTCAATGTCTGCCCAGTGAGTATTGGCAGACTCCAACACCGTCCACTATAGGAGCACTCCCATCAGGCTCAAAAAATCAGTTACATTCCCCAAGCAGTGAGGTTGACCAACTCCTCCACCCACTAACCCACCCCTCCACACCACCAACCACCACTACTTTATCATTTCCTGTCAGTCACCTAATGCACAGACACTAATGTGGCCAGTGTCACTTTATAGACGTCCAATCAATCTATGTGTATAGGTTATTTTATGTATTCACGTTTATTGTGTTTTTATTATTATAGTTACTGTTGTGTTCTTTATCTTTTCTGTTTTTATGTTGCATCGGATCCAGAGTAACAATTATTTTGTTCTTTTTTACACTTGTGTACAGGAATTGACGTTAAACAATCCTGAATCTTGAATCTAACCCTATCACGTGTAACACACACGCACGCTCCCCTTGACTGTAAGCGGTTCCTTTCGGTGCTCCAGTTTCCATCCACACTCTAAAGATTGACAGGTTATCGGATAATTGGGTGCAATGGTGTAACTAGCTGAAAGGGCCTGTTACCATTCTGTTTCTCCAAATGAATAAATAAATAAACCAAAGAACTGATTGTGGACTTCAGACAGGGTAAGACAAGGGAAAGCACACCAATCATCATAGAAGGATCAGAAGTGGAGAGAGTGAATAATTTTAAATTCCTGGGTGTCAATATCTCTGAGGATCTAACCTGGAACCAACATATCGATGCAGCTACAAAGGAGGCACGACAATGGATATATTTCATTAGGAGTTTGAGAAGATTCAGTCTGTCACCTTAAACCTCTTAAATTTCTACAGATGTACCATGGGGAGAATTCTGACTGGCTGCATCACTGTCTGGTGGGGGGAGCACTGCACAGGATCAAAGTAAGCTGCAGAAAGTTGTAAAATTAGTCAGCTCTATCCTAGCCACGAGCCTCCGGGTTACCCAGGTCGTCTCATCGAGGAGCGGTGCCTCGGAAAGACCCACACCACCCAGGACATGCCAGAGCATGGATGCCAAGGATCAGCCTCAGACTACACTTAAGGGACTCCTCTAGCATCTGATGTGTCTTCTGTACACTGTCCAGGCTTCACGTCCATACAGGAGACTGCTGAGGATAACAGCTTTGTACACCTTTAGTTCTGTGGACAGGGGGATGCGCTGTTTCAATACACACGATCACAGTCAAACCAGGGCTCCGGTTGGCCTTGCAAATCCTGGCACTGCCTAGTAGTAAATAAGTTGATAGATGGATAGATAAATATTAGATTAGATTATGAGGACACTCAGTCCTCGTTTATTGTCAATTAGAAATACATGCATGGATTAAGAAATGATATAATGTTCCTCCAGACTGATATTACAAAAAAAAGGACAAACCAAAGACTAACACTGACAAGACCACATAGTTATAACATATAGTTACAGCAGTGCAAAGCAATACCATAATTTGATAAACAACAGACCATGGGAACGGTAAAAAAAAGTCTCAAAGTTCTGATCGACTTCCAATAGTCCCCGATAGCAGGCGGCAGAAGGGAGAACCTCTCTCTGCCATAAACCTCCAGGCACCGACAACTGTCAATGCATTGGAAGCACCTGACCCCAGCCAACTCTGAGTCCGTCCGAAAACTTCGAGCCTCCAACCAGCCCTTCGACATCAAGCACCGAGCACCATCTCTGCCAAGCGCCTCGACCCCGTCCCGGCCACTGAGCAACAAGCAAAGCCGAGGATTCGGGGCCTTCCCCTCTGGAGATTCCGGATCACACAATAACAGCAGCAGCTAAAAACTCATCTCCGAAGTTTCTCCAGATGTTCCTCCGTTCTCTCACGTCTGTCTCCATCAAATCAGGATTGTGCACAGCACCCTACTTGACAGATTACAGATATCATTCACCGGAGTGGCCGCGCAAGCTGCGTTGCGCCGCCATCTTCTCTATAAATATATAAATATATGGATAAATAAGACCATTGGAGGAACTCAGCAGGTCAGGCAGCACCTTAGGAGAGGAATTATCAGTTGCGGTTTCAGGCTGAGGCCCTTCATCAGGACACAGGTTGTGTGTGTCATTCTGGATTTCCAACATCTGCAGAATCGCTTGTGTTCGATTTGGGATCTTGCTGGACCTAGTGAGTGAGTTCCACACTGGAAGTACCTGCTGAGAACGGATAGGAAGGTGGACGAGACATTTTTACTGTTGAGGGAGGCCAGAATGAGGGACATAATAAAAAGGGCCCCATTCACCAGACTGGATTTCCAATTGAGTTCTGACTTAGAACAAAGATTATAAAAAGATCTATTTATTTATAAAGATTAGCTTTATTGATCACATGCACATTGAAACGTACCGTGAAATGCATTGTTCGCAGCAATGACTGGCACTGCCCGAGGATGTGCTGGAGCAGCCTGCAAGTGTTGCCATGCTTCCAGTGCTACACAGCATGCCCACAAATGATTAACCGTTATGAAATCTGTACATCTTTTGAATGTGGGAGGAAACCAGAGCTCCCAGAGGATACCCAGTGTTCACAGGGAGAATGTGCAAGCTCCTTAGAGGCAGCGATGGGAATTGAACCCTGATCGCTGTTCCCGCTAGGTTGCAGTGGTGCGCAGCCGCGCAGTAACTAAAATGCTCCCGTGCACATAGACTTCGTTGCTGCAAAGTTGGAATTTTCTTTTATGTAATGTTATATTAATGTGCCATGCAGTTTTCAGGCCATGTAAAAATTTCCTACTCAGAGAAATGGTTGGTCTGTGCAGCTGTGAAAAAATTAGAGGGAATGTTGACCCTGACCGGTGGTTGCAGACATTGTAAAGCATTGTGCTAACCGCCACACTACTGTGCATTCCATGGACATTCCCTGCTCCAGGACTGGTTCAAGGGACTGGGTAATTACCTCTTGCTACATTCTCACATCCACACGAGGAGCACCATACTCAGAAACAGTTACTGTACTCCCCCCAAGCGGTAAGGCTGATCAACTCCACTAATTCCAGCACTGCTTTATTATTTCCCATCAGTCACCTTACATACAGCCTAGCATCACTTTATGGACATAAAATCAATCAATGTATATCAGCTATCTTACATATTTATATTTATTGTGTGTTTTTGAGATGCATTGGATCCTGAGTAACAATTATTTTGTTCTCCTTACAGTTGTGCACAGCAAATGACAGCGAACAATCTTGAAATTTTAATCATAACTTTCAATTTTTAAAAATCTAAATAAGTTTCATTTGTAGTTTTAAAAAATTAACAATTATAAGCCTTGCGATACCTTTTCATTCTTACATTCATAATCAATGCATTAGGTAGTGTTATATTACATTCCTTAAAACCAATAGGACTGTTGTCACTCATATCACTCCCTGGGGTAGTACACTACAAGCATAATTGAGGGGCTTCCTCACCCAGTCTGCCCCTCCCTGTCCAGTAGCAGAATTGTAATTATTGTATCTGATTCCACCATTTCGAGCAACAAGTCCTCCCCCAAACACTCTATGTAACAAACTTGCCCAACTATAAAACTTCCTTCCTCTCACCTTAAACCTTCTGTATGCCTTCTTAGCATTCTGCAATCAACTATAGTTTTGGTTCTAAATGTTCCTGCATTTCTTTCACAATATCAACAAAACTCATTTTGGCTGGTTTGGTGGGAGCAGTCAAACTTCTAAGTAAACTGTATGCCTTTAAAGTTAATACACTCAACAATACCGGCACTCGCTCCACAATGGTTATTTCATTAACCTTAAAATACTGCTCAATTCACTCAGTATACATGAGCCAGTCATCACTTATGTACTCAAACACATCAATCTTTCCAATGTAGCCAGCCATTTCTGCTCTTTTTTTAAATGATTATTAGCACCCTGTACTCACTGCTTACGAACACATAAATTTTTCTGTTTTCTAACTTTTTTTAAGGTCGACTTGATGCAGTTTTTGTTTACTCGACTGTTTCTTGCAACACCTTTTTTTTAAAACTTGTCGTCTTACTGTGCTTCAACAGGTAGGTAGTCATCTCGGGTTCATATAAAACTTCCTCATTGTCACTGTTATGTCTTGCAACTTCAAAACATAAAATGAAGTTAGACTCGTATTCCTGGCTCTGTGTTTTTGCTTTTGATTAATTTTATGTTTGGAGTTACAAAGGACAATACATGGGTTTATCATCCATTCAAAAATCTGATGGCGGTGGGGGGAGAGGAAAAAGCTGCTCCTCAAACATTGAGTGTGTGTCTTCAGGCTTATGTAACTCCCCCTTGATGGCAGCAATGAGAAGAGGGCATATCCTGGGTGTTGGGGGTCCTTAATGATGGATGTTGCCTTTTTGAGGTACCACCTTTTGAGTTTGTCCAGGATGCTGGGGAGGCGAGTGCTCATGATGGAGCTGACTGAGTTCACAACTTTCTGCAGCTTTTTCCGAGCCTGTACAATGGCTCCTCCATACCCGACAGTGCTGCAGCCAGCTAGAATGCTCTCCACGGTATAGCTATAGAAATTTCCAAGAGTCTTTGATGACATACCAAATCTCCTTACAATCCTAATGAAGTATAGCTGCTGCCGTGTCTTCTTTGTAATTGCATCAATGTATTTTTATCATAGTATATCGATATAATCCGTATGCATCAATACCTTTGTAATTGAGTGGCTCGTTGAGTGGAAGTGCATTTTCCCTGCACAGGAAACACCGGATAGAGCCGACGTCCTGAAGGTGCCTCCACACGTGAGTGGGAAAGAGATTGTGGGTCACAACAGGTGCTGAACATCTGGCAGTGTTGTATTGCCCAAGGATTAAGAAGACTGTCAAACAATCAATGTCTCCATTGAAAGGTTGCACAAATAGTATGGAGTTCACATGAGAAATGTTCTGGCTTTATTTGTTTAATAAACATCTTTTCCTGTTCGACTCTCACCACCTCAAATACTCCCACCCCCACCCTCCTTCTTATTAGCAGCTTTACCGTCGGGGAGATCTTCCACTGCACTTAGGAGTTCATTCTCCACAGCAGCTGGGGAAGTTCAGTCGCAAAGTCCAAATTTCGAAGTACATTTATTATCAAAGTATGCACAGTACTGTGCAAAGTCTCAGATGCATATATACAGCTAGGGTGCCCAAGACTTTTGTACACACTGTAATAATTTTGTGTATTGCACTGTACTGCTGCCGTAAAAAAAATTCATGACATGTGAGTGATGATAAACCTGATTCTGATCTGGGTCTCTATCGTGGACTGAGAGTGGGAAGGGGGCAGGGAGAGGGGAATCATGGTTGGGAAAAGGGGAAGGGAGAGGGGAGGGAGCAGGAAGCACCAGAGAGGCATTCTGTAATGATCAATAAACCAGTTGTTTGGAATCAAATGACCTTGCTTGGTGTCTACACCCACGCCACACCCACCCACCCCTGGAATTCCTTCTCTACCTCCTGTCCCATGCCTCTGTCGCAGCACTCCACCCTCAGCATTCCCAAAATCCTTTACTCCTATCAGATTACAAAAATCCACAGCACAAAGACCATCAAACACCCAAAATGCAAAAAAAAAAGACCAATTTTGCAAACAATTAAATACTGGATATGAACTGCAGAGTCCCCAGAAGTGAGGCCCCAGCCTTGCAGCCAGTTCAGCGCTGCAGGCTGTCCAGGAGCCCAGAGGCTGTAGAATCAGAGTTAATCCAATAATTAAATAACAGATATATTAGAAAAGTGCCACACTTTCCAATGGGAACCATGAAACCAAGTGTGGTGGGTGATTGAAATGTGCTGCCAACACTCATTTTCAGAAAATGATGCAGGTATCATCAGCTCAGGCACCACCTGTGCAAACAGAAACAAGAGCCACTGTTTCAGGTTGTAGGAGGAATGGGAAATCTCTGTAGGGTGGACATAAGAAATAGGAGCAGGAATCAGCCATCTGTCCCGTTGAGCTGGCTCCTCCATTCAATGAGATCATGGCTGATCTGGCTATGGCCTCAGCTCCACTTACCTGCCCTTTCCCCAGAACCTTGAATTCCCCTCTCCTGCTATGTAAAAATATATCGAACTATGTCTTTATATTTAGTAAGGTACCCTGTACTCATTCCTTGGACAGAGAATTCCACAGATTCGCTACTCTCTGGGAAAAGCAGTTCCTCCTGATCTCCTTCCAAAATCTATTCCCCAAATCTTGAGGCTATGTCCCCTAGTTCCAGTCTCACTTACCAGTGAAAACAACTTTTCTGCCTCCAAGTTATTGATCCCTTTCATAATAATATTGTCTGTATAAGATCCCCTCTCATCCTTCTGAATTCCAGCTTGTATAGTGCCAGGTGTTACATTATCTCCTCATAGACAAACCCCCCTTCATCTCTGGAATCAACCTGGTGAACTTCCTCCATCTATGTCTCTTAATCAACTTGAACACCTCTCATCCTCCTTCGCTCCAAAGAGAAAAGCCCCACCTCACTCAGATTATCTTCATCAGATGTGCTCTCTAATCCAGGCAGCATCCTGGTGAATCTCCTCTGCACCCTCTCTAAAGCTTCCACATCCTTCCTATAATTAGGGGACCAGAACTGAACACATCACTCCAAGAATTGTCTAAACAGGATTATATGGAAAAAGGAAAGTGAATTAAGTTTAAAACTGATTTCACTTCCTTTATAATGGACTCTGTGCTGTGAGGAACACAGAGTGCTGGGAGAGTTGTAAGGCTGGAGTGTGGGGTTGAGAACTTCGTTTTACTTATTTTATTATTTTATTGAGATAGAGTGTGGAATAGGCCCTTCCTTAAGCCACACTGCCTAGCAACCCCCGATTTAACAATGACCAATTAACTTACCAACCAGTACTTCTTTGGGCTGTGTGAGGAAACCCACGCAGCTATGGGAAGAACCTACAAGCTCCTTACGGACAGTGGTGGGAATTGAGCCTAGATCGCTGGTACTGTAAAGCGTTGTGCTAACCATTACGCTACCATGCATATCCTGCTGCAGCGTTTCAGTCCAAAACATTAACAGTTCCTTTCCCATAACAAATCCCTCAACAGATTCTTTGTTGCTAAAAATTTTATAGGTGGTCGACTGGCTAATAAAGGAAAATGAAAATAAATTTAAAACAATGAACTAGGCAACCACCTTAAAAGTTTCTTCCCACAAGCAGTTAATCTGATCAACCATTCTAGTTAGTATCCTCTCCACCCTCTATCTATTACCCCCTCACTGCACTGTAAACATCTTAAACAACTTTTTATAATGCAGTTTACACTGTAAATAAATGCTTATACATACACTGTAAATACAAAATACTATATGAATATGGAATAAAATTCACATTTTATTCCACATCTTTACTTCAAGCTATATTTTTACATCATTCTTTATAATGCTTAATGTTGAAAGTCGTACCTGACTGGTTGGCAACTTCAAATCCCTATGTGTTATTTTTTCAGAAGACGTGTTCCTGGGCCCACCATATAATGCAATTATGAAGAAAGCATTGTACTACTTCTACTTCCTTAAAGGTTTGCAGAGATTTAGCATGATATCTAAAACTTTGCCAAACTTCTATAGATGTGTGGGGGAGAGTATATTGACTGGCTGTATCACAGCCTGGTATGGAAACACCAATGCCTTTGAATGGAAAATCCTACAAATAGTGGTGGATACAGCCCAGTCCGTCACAGGTAAAACCCTCCCCACCATTGAGCACATCTATATGAAGCATTGTTGCAGGAAAGTAGCATCCATCATCAATGACCCCACCACCCAGGACATCCTCTCCTCTCGCTGCTGCCATCAGGAAGAATGTACAAGATCTTTAGGACGCACACCACCAGGTTCAGGAAGAGTTACTACCTACCCCTCAACCATCAAAGGGAACAACTTCACTCAGCTTCACTTGGTTCAACATTGAAATATTCCCACAACCTATGGACTCACTATCAAGGATTCTTCACCTCATGTTCTCAATAGTTATTGTTTATTTATTTATTATTATTATTTCTTCTTTTTGTATTTGTACCGCTCTAGTTGAATGCCCTAGCTGGGAACTTTTCGTTGATTCTGTTATGGTTATTATTCTATAGATTTATTGAGTGTACCCCCAAGAAAATGAATCTCAGGGCTGTATATGGTGACATATATGTACTTCGATAATAAAACACACACCACAGCAAATTCCTAACATAGGTAAATGTATATGGTGAATAAAATGATGGTGGACAGCAGCCATTGACCTTTTGCTGTAGCTTTTGTATAATGTGAGAGGATGCTGCACCAAACCAGACAGTAATGAGACGCTCAAGCACGAGGAATTCTGCAGTTGCTGGAATATCAAGCAACACACATCAAAGTTGCTGGTGAACACAGCAGGCCAGGCAGCATCTCTAGGAAGAGGTACAGTCGACATTTCGGGCCGAGACCCACTTACTAGCTCTTCTTTCAGTCAGTTCTGACGAAGGGTCTTGGCCTGAAACGTCGACTGTACGACATGCTGCCTGGCCTGTTGCGTTCACCAGCAACTTTTATGTGTGTTGGTTGAGTAATGAGATGCTCCCCAATGACAGTGTAGAATTGTACCAAGATGTTCTGGGGTTTACTCTCTCTAATGGAGGGTGCTGCACCAAACCAGACAGTAATGAGAGGCTATCTGATAACAGTGTAGAATTGCACCGGTACATTCTGGGGTTTACTCTCTCTAATGAAGGACGCTGATATAGAAGAAGATGGTGCAAGTAAACATCACAACCAAAGGTGACGTCTTTCAGACAGTTCACGAAAGTTCTATTTTTTTTCAAATATGATTCTTCTACCATTAGAACCTGATTTATATCTTAGTAGTGTGTTTTCAGGCCTGTTGCTGTCTCTGAGGGAGTTTGCTGAGGTTTGGAGTGGAGTGTGTGACCTGGAGGCCAAGAAGCCTGGAGACCAGGCCAAACCCATGATCAACTCCATTTCTCGCGGTCTCGCTGATTAAAGTGTCAAGCAAGATTGGGTCCAATGAGGACGAGAGCAGAAGCCGAGTGGGTTTTCAGCGTCGTCTCTTTGGATTTGACCGATCCCTCTCTTCCTCTTACTTACTAGTGCCAGAGGAAGGTGCCTGCGTTTGACTAGTCTCTCCCTCCCTCTCCTTCGACGCTGCTGGTGGATGGAGTCAGAGTTTTGGGTGTTGGGCAAGGTTTAATTGATGAGGTTTGTGTATCGAACTCTGTAGTTCATGCTATGATGTGTTTCTTGTTCTGATCACTCCTTTTATTGTTGCTATTTTGTGTGATTTTGATCGGGGTGAATTGGCTCTGAACTGAACGGAGCTAAACTGAACATTGCTAGACTGTTTCAATGACTCTGTGGTCGGATGTTTTATATTCTGTGTTTTTGCTCCGTTTTTTGTTGTTTGCGCAATTTGTTCCTTTCTTTGCGAGTTGGATATTTGATGTTTTCTTTGAACAGGTTTCCATGGTGTTTCTTTATTTCATGGTTGTCTGTGGGAAGACAATTCCTAGGGTTGCTTACTGCATATTTTGATAATAATTGTACTTTGAACTTTGATTCCAATTAGACCAAGCTCCCGCGTTTGCACAATGTAGCACCGCCCAGGGGATGTGACCTATACCTCTCCCCAGTTATTCAATGCTTTGATCAGCCAGGCCTCCAGCAAAAACAACGACATATTCAAATTCAGATGTCATTAAAGGCAACACGTCACTCAAGAGCTTGAAGCAAATAGCCTACCAATTATTCCTTGGATACTCTAAAAGCACATTATCAAATCAGGGATTGTCTGTCTGTCTAGGTACCATATCTGATGTGGACTTTGGTGACCATGGTTTTCCATATGGATCTATCCTTCGTTTTTTGGATGACTTCCATTTCCTCGATGTGTAGCCACCTGGCTATGCTTTTGATGTACATAAGCCAAGGTCTTCCTCTAGATTTGCTCCCCTCCATCTTTCCAGAGAGTGTGAGTTTTTCTCGTTCATCTTTCCGCATGATGTGTCCTAGGAATCTGAGTTGCCTTTCCCTTACTGTTGGTATGAGTGATTGAACTGCTTGGGCTCTTCTGAGAACTTCTTCATTTGATGTGTGTGTGGTCCATGATATTTTTAATTTTTAATATTTTTAATCAGGGATTACAGAGCAACAATTAAACATCCAGATGGGGAATAGGAATGTTTTCCTCCGTTGCTTCTACTCCCCTCAGTTCATCCCACTGCTACCATTGCGGAGGAGCTACAGGAGTTTGAAGACCCCTCTTTGCACTACGGGAGGAGGGTGCGGAATACAAGTTGCAGGTGATAGGTGTCGGAACGCCAAAGGGAAGTCGAATCGAAATGGGTGGCCACTAGGAGATACTGCCTTTTGCAGTGGACCAAACAAAGGTGCTGTTGAACCTTGGGGCTCAATGTGTCAGGAGCACAAGGAAGGTCAGTGTAAATGGTGGGGCAAACATACCCCCACCTCTTGTTCAATCACGAACCCATGCCCCAGCCACAATAAAACCACTGGAGTTCCCACATAAACCTCAGAACCTACAGAACTAGAGTGCAGGTGACTCACCCTGAACTCTGAGAGACTGCCTAAAATGTAAAGTGTGTGTGCTGCATCTCTGCATGCGACGGAAACTGCTCTGCGGCGGACAGACAAACTGCCCAATGCATCCCCGACACCAGCCTACCCGCCATCAAGGACAGGCATGCAGAAACGTGTTGGAAAAGGGCCCAGAACACCACGAAGGACCCCACACACCCTGTTCATGGACTGTTTGTCCCACTTTCATCAGGGAGGAGGCTATGTAGCATCCACACCAGGACTACCAGACTTAAAAAACAGTTACTTTCCCCAAGCAGCAAGGCTGATCAACACTTCGACCCACTAACCCAATCCCATCACATCTTATGTATTTTATATGTATTATAATATCTTACACATTTATATTTATTGTGTGTTTTTTATTATTGATTTCTTTAACTTATTGTGAATTTTTTGGACAGCATTGATCCAGAATAACAATTATTCGGTTTCTTTAGGTATATTGACTGGCTGCATCACAGCATAGTGTGGAAACACCAAAACCCTTGAATGGAAAATTCTACACCAGCGTGCCTCAAGGCTGTGTGCTGAGCCCTCTTCTGTACTCCCTTTTCACCTGTGACTGCGTTCCTGTACATGGTTCTAACTCCATAATCAAGTTCGCAGAGGACACCACGGTGGTTGGCCTGATCAGAGGGGATGATGAGACGGCCTACAGGGACGAGGTCCAGCACCTGGCTGTGTGGTGTGCCGACAACAACCTGGCCCTTAACACCCAGAAACCAAGGAGATCATTGTGGACTTCAGGCATGCTAGGAGCCACACTCACATCCCCATCTATATCAATGGAGCTGTAGTGGAGCATGTATCAAGCTTCAAATTCCTTGATGTCCACATTTCTGAGGATCTCACCTGGTCCCTGAACTCCTCCATCCTGATCAAAAAGACGCAACAGCACCTTTATTTCCTGCGGAGCATCAAGAAAGCTCACCTCTGTCCCAGGATACTGACGGACTTTTACCACTGTACCATTGAGAGCATCCTCACCAACTGCATCTCAGTGTGGTATGGCAATTGTCCCATATTGGACCACAAAGCACTCCAGCGTGCGGTGAAAACTGCCCAGCAGATTATTGGCAACCAATTGCCCACCATTGAGAACATCTACCATAAACGCTGTCTGGGCAGGGCGAAAAGCATTATCAAGGATTCATCTCACCCTAACCATGGACTTTTTACTCTCCTCCCATCCGGTAGGCGCTACAGGAGCCTCCACTCCCACACCAGCAGGCACAGGAAGAGCTTCTTCCCTGAGGCTGTGACCCTGCTGAATCTCACATCATAGCGCAGAGCAGTATTGCACCCATATTGTACTGTCTCAGTACTTTTATATTTGTGTGCTGTAGCACTTACTTTTTATTTGCAGTTATTTTGTAAATAACACTATTCTTTGCATTTCTGGTTAGATGCTAACTGCATTTCATTGGCTTTGTATCTGTACTCGGCACAATGACAATAAAGTGGAATCTAATCTAATCTAAAAACGTAGTGGATTCAGCCCAGTACATCACAGGTAAAGCCTTCCCAACCATTGAGTACATCTACATGAAACGCTGTTGCAGGAAAGCAATATCCATCATCAGGGACCCCCACCACCCAGGCCATCTTCTCTTCTCGCTTCTGCCATCAAGAAGGAGGTACAGGAGCCTCTGAACTCCCACCACCAGGTTCAGGAACAGTTACTACCCCTCAACCATCAGGCTCTTGAACCAGATGGGATAACATCACTCAACTTCACTTGCCCCATCATTGAAATATTCCCACAAACCTTAGACTCACTTTCAAGGACTCTTCATCTCATGTTCTTGATATACATTCCTTATTTATTTATTAATATTTCTTCTTTTTGTATTTGTAGTTTATTGTGTTTTGCACACTGGTTGAATGCAGTCTTTCTTTGATTCTGTAATGCTTATTATTTTTACATTTGTTGAGTATTCCCACAAGAAAATGAATCTCAAGATTGTATATGGTGACATATATCTACTTTGATAATAAAATTTACTTTGAACTTCCTCCCACAGGCAGTCAGACTGCTAAATAGCTGCTCTATCTGACTCTGCTTTGGACACTTTGAACTTGCACTGGACACTTATAACTTGATTTTAACTGACATGTGGCTGTTGTGTTTTACTACTTATTGTTACGTTTATTATTTAGTTTTGCGTTTGTTATGTTATGATTGCACTGCTCCTGAGAAACGCTGTCTCATTCTGCCCTGCAGAGCTGATGTATGGTTAGAATGACAATAAAGTTTTTTGAATCTTGAATCTTGAACATGAGTACTGAAATTGGTGTTGCTCAATTTTGAATCTTGAAGTAAATTACAAAAGCATTGAATTGCCAATTTGACTGCAGGGATTGAATCATAATATATTTTAATTGGGAGTTGAGGAAGGCAGTGGTAGTTTATGGGTGGTGTGATGACTTCCTCATCTGTTCAGTGGACTCTGATGTGACCCATCCCTGTGTCATTACTGCTTCAAACTTCAAATGGGCTGTGTTGGGTTTGTCAGCAGACAAAAGGCAAGAAGGAAGTGAGAGTAATTACCGGGTGTTGTTTAAAGTTTTAATGAGGAAAGATTAGTGCTTTAACAATGAAAGGGATTGGGAAATGAGGGAGATTAAACTCACAATGAAGAATAGTCAGGAATTTCTTAAGACTAATGGTCTTCCACGTTCCATTGTTACCACTGTTCTACTCAATATTAAAATTTGTCTAAGCACATATCCAGCCCAGGGAACAACTAGTAACCAGTTCAGAGTTGAAATTTATTACTAATATTGTATGCCATATACAACCTTGAGGTTCATCTTCTTACAGGCAGCCACAAACCAAAGAAACACAACAGAATCCACTAAAAACCTCAGCAACAAAGACCGACAAACATCCATTTTGCAAAGGAGGGCACACAGTGCAAATAATAAAAGAACAGTGAACAAGTACATGAGCTGAAGATTCTCCAGAGGCGATTGAAACGGCTGTGGAGTCAGTTCGAGCAGAGCTGAGGTGAGTGAAGCCAGTCCAGGAGCCTGACGGATGCAGCACAACAGACCCAGCAGTGAGGGAGACATACTCCTGCACCTCCCGCCCCCGTAGTAACGAGAGCCAGAATCACAATCACGTTCAATATCACTGGCGTATCCCGTGAAATTTGTTATTTCTTACAAATTACGGTAAGAAATAGACCGATAGAGATATACATCTGAAATAAGTGGTGCAAAAAGAGGGGAAAAAAGATAAACAAATAGTAAAGTAGGGTACATGGTTTCATTACCCATTCAGAAACCTGATGGCAGAGAGGAGGGGAGTAAACAGTTCCTGAAACATTGCAAACACGAGGAATTCTGCAGATGAGTGTATGTCTTCAGGCAACGTTTAGAAGAGAGGGAGACGGTTCAAACACCAGCAGACAGTGCTGAATGACAGTTCATTTTCTCTCTTAGTTCCCAACCTACTGTGAATATTCAAAGGCAGTCATTTGCCGGACAAAACATCTAAATCAGTGATAAGTCAGCGTCAACTTCATCAGAGGGACGTCTATTTAGAAAAGAGATGATGAGGAATTTCTTTAGCCAGAGGGTGATGAGTATGTGGAATCCTTGCCAAAGTCGGCTGTAGAGGCCAAGTCATTGAGTATATTTAAAGCAGAGATTGATAGGTTCTTGATTAGTCAGACGTCAAAGGTTTCGGGGAGAAGTCAGGAGAATGGGGTTAAGAGGTAAAATAAATCAATCATGATCAAATGACAAAGCAGACATGATGGGACAAATGGCCCAGTTCTGTTCCTATGTCTCAAGGTCTTATGGTCTGATTCTGATTCTGAAAGACCCATGCGAATCCTAAGGTCTGGCTAATCATTGTCACAAACCAGAAACATATTGGAGTGTAATAACTGAAACACTCCTGTTAGAGGTTTGACTTCAGACTAGCTATTCAAGTCAAAGAGTCATACGGCATAGAAACAGGTCCTTTGAGTCCCATACTGTTCATCAGCCACCCATCCCCATAAATTGAGACGTGACTTCCATCCCCATAGATCCCATCAGAAATACCCCCCGCCACATCATTGAGTACATCTACAAGGAACTCCACTTCTGCAATTTGTTTTGACTGGACAGCCCAGGGTGCATTTAGAATAACTCTACCAGGAACATTGCAGCCTCCATCATCAACAATCTCCACCATCCAGGCATGCTGGCTTCTCTCTGCTGTCATAGGGCAGAAAGTTCAGGAACCCCAGGTCCCACATCATCAGGTTCAGGAAGAGTTATTACCCTTCAGTCATCAGGCTCCTGAACAGTGTGGACAACTTCACTCACCTCAGCTCTGCACTGATTCCATCATCTATGGACTCAGAATTGTCCGTGTTAATGATTTCTTACATTAATCTCATATCTTATTCCTCCCACATTCACATCAGAACTTCTCAGTTTCTACCACTCACCTACACATGAAGGGCAATTGACAGAGTCCAGTTACATTTCTGCTTCTCTTCTATTCTCTGTCTCTTCCTCCCTTTCCCTCACTCGTTCCTCATCTCTATCCACTCCGTCTCTCTCTCCGTCTCTATCTACTCTGTCTCTCTCTCCCTCTCTAACCACTCCGTCTCTCTCTCCCTCTCTAACCACTCTGTCTCTCTCTCCCTCTCTATTCACTCCGTCTCTCTCTCCATCTCTATCCACTCCGTCTCTCTCTCCCTCTCTATCCACTCAGTCTCTCTCTCCCTCTCTATCCACTCAGTCTCTCTCTCCCTCTCTATTCACTCCATCTCTATCTACCCTGTCGTTCCCTCTCTCCCAATCTATTCGCTCTGCCTCTCTCCCTCTCTCTTCCTCTCTCTCCATCTCTCTCCACTCTCTCTCCACTCTTTCTCTCTCTATCCCTCTCTATCTACTGTCTCTCTCTCTCTCCCTCTGTCTATCTCTATCACTAATTCAGGGTTCCCAAACCTTTTCTTATGCCACAGACCCCTACCATTAACTGAGGGTCTGTGCACCCAGGTTGGGAACCCCTGCAAACAAGTGCAGGCGCAGTCCTGTTCCCTCCCAGTGCACCATCCCCTGACTATACCAGTAACGCCGAGGAGCATGGAATACACAGAGACGAAGACAGATGATGAAAGGTGGCACTTCATTAGTGAGAGGGAGAAAATGTAGCACCCAGGGAGACAATAGCGATTCACACTGCAAGTGACGCAAAATAATTTCCAACACTTAACGAGCAAATTTGTCTCTTTCCTTCTCTCCTTCTCCCATCCCTCTCTGATTCACTCTCTGTAAATCTATCCCTTTCTTTTCCTCTTTTTTTTAATAAAATCTTCACTCATTTAAAATGAATATCGTATTAAACGATGTTACACCCTACATCAGATACATGGAGAGTAGGTACAGAACCCCTCCTCACCCTCACCACCACTACTTTATCATTTCCCGTCAGAGTCACCGTATGTACAGACACTCCTGTGCCTAGCGTCACTTTATGGGCCTACAATCAATCTACGTATGGAAGCTATCTTAATGGATTTATATTTATTGTTATTTTTATAATTGCGTTCTTTATCTTACTGTTTTTTGTGCTGCATCAGATCTGGAGTAACAATCCATTTTGTTCTCCTTTACACTTGTGAACTGGAAATACCATTAAACAATCCGGAGACACACTCAATAATTCAGGAACAGCTTCTTATCCTCCATCATCAGATTTTTGAACGGTCCATGAACCCATGAATACTGTCTTGTTACTCCTACATCTTGTGTGATTTATTTCTTTTGTAATTTATTCTAATTTTACGCCTGTGCTGTCACAAAACTTCACGACATACGATGGTGATAATACTTCTAATTCCGATCCTGAGTAAAACATACAAAATGCGAGTGGAACTCAGCCGGTCAGGCAGCATCTACAGAGAGAAATAGAGTCAATGTTTCAGGCCGAGACCCTTCATCTGTTCAAATTTATGCTTCTGATATTGGTTTGGCTAAATACGGCTTATACACTATTCCAAGTGTGGTCTAACCTGGGTTTTATAGATCTACAATATTACCTCGTAGCACTTGAACTCAACCCCCTGATTAACGAAGGCCAACTTACAGTTCATTCATTCCTTCTGTGCCATATCGTATGACGTGGGCATTTATGGTTGTTCCAGGCCACACTTGGAGTACTGTGTCCAGTACTGGTCGCCTCACTGTAGGGAGGATGTGGAAGCATTGGAAAGGGTACAGAGGAGATTTACCAGGATGCTGCCTGGTTTAGAGAGTACGGATTATGATCAGGGATTAAGGGAGCTCGGGCTTTACCCTTTGGAGAGAAGGAGGATGAGAGGAGAATTGATAGAGGTGTACAAGATATTAAGAGGAATAGATAGAGTGGATAGCCAGCGCCTCTTCCCCAGGGCACCACTGCTCAATACAAGAGGACATGGCTTTAAGGTAAGGGGTGGGAAGTTCAAGGGGGATATTAGAAGAAGGTTTT
This sequence comes from Mobula birostris, assembly GCF_030028105.1. NCBI lineage: Eukaryota > Metazoa > Chordata > Chondrichthyes > Myliobatiformes > Myliobatidae > Mobula > Mobula birostris. The sequence goes on along the minus strand of NC_092396.1, from coordinate 4,985,313 downwards.
TCACTCAGAGAGTGGCTGGTGCGTGGAATACCCGGCCTGAGTCAGTGAAGGAGGCAGATACACTAGTGAAATTTAAGAGGCTGCTAGACAGGTATATGGAGGAATTTAAGGTGGGGGGTTATATGGGAGGCAGGGTTTGAGGGTCAGCACAACAATGTGGGCCGAAGGGCCTGTACTGTGCTGTACTATTCTATTCTTCTATTGTTCTTGGCAAATTTTTCTGCTGAACTGGTTTGTCATTGCTTTCTTCTGGGCAGCGTCTTTACAAGACGGGTGACCCCAGCTGTTATCAATACCCTTCAGAGACTGTCTGCCTGTCGTCAGTGGTTGCATAACCAAGACTCGTGATGTGCACCAGCTGCTTTTGCGACATCCACCACCTGCTCCCATGGCTTCACAATACCTTGATCAGGGAGCTAAGCAGGTGCTACACCTTGTCCAAGGGTGACCTGCAGGCTAATGGAGGGAAGGAACACCTTACACCTCCTTTGGTAGAGGTGTATCTCCAGGCCTCCACCTGCAAAATACTGTATACCCTCTTAACCACCCTGATTCAGTGAAATGATTCTGTGCCACAGGGAGATCCTCTCACAGCAAGACACCACTACCTGCTGTGGCTGTCTTGAACTTTAATTGTGAAAATCCCTCGGATTTCACAGAGGGAAGGATGCGTTTGTTCCCACTGTGTTTGGAATGTTACCAAAGACCCCAGCAAATTTCTACAGATGTACCATGGGGGGCATTCTAACTGGTTGCATCGCTGTCTGGTATGGAGGGGCCACTGGACAGGATCAGAAAAAGCTGCAGGAGGTTGCAAACTCAGCCATCTCCATCATGGTTACTCACCTCCCCAGCATTAAGGACACCTTCAAAAGGCAATGCCTCAAAAAGACGGCATCCATCATTAAGGATAAATAGTTCAGTGCGTGTTGCTCTCAGCATGAGGGATAAAGCCTTGCGAGTTACATTGAACCATCAAGATGGCAAAACAATCAACAGAGAGACAAAATCCAGTTACAACTCTGCGACAATGACACATGCAGCATATGACAAGGACTGCACACCATCGTGGACTTCAAGAGGAAACGTAGCAGTACAGCCAACCTTGCTGCCTCACTCCCGGACGAGCTAAATGTTTTTTGTGCTCGATTCGAGGTTGATGGAGCTGAACTGTCAAGGAGAGCTGCCAGCGAGACCAGTTCCTTGGTCATCTCTGACGCTGAGGTATGTAAAACATTCCAACATGTCAACAGCCGCAAGGTAGCGGGGCCAACAGCATCCCAGGGCGTGTCCTTAAAGTGTGTGCTGAACAGCTGGCTGGTGTGTTATGGACAGTTTTAATCTCTCCCTCTCCCAGTGTGTAGTGCCCTCCTGTTTCAAAACATCCATCATTGTCCCTGTACCTAAGAAAACCAAGGTAGGATACCTAAATGATTGGCGCCCACTCACCTCAATTACAAGCGAGTGCTTTGAGAAGTTGTTTAAAGATTATATCTACAGCATGGACCCACCTACAATTCACCTACTGATTGAACTGGTCTACTGATGATGCCATAGCCACGGCCCTCACTCACCTGGTGAAGAGGGATGTGTACATTAGGATGCTGTTCCTGGACTACAGTTCAGCATTCAACACCATAATTCCCTCCAGACTTGACAGGAAGCTCAGGGACCTCGGCCTGCACTCCCACCTTGTGTAGCTGGATCCTAGACTTTCCATCGGATCGCCGACAGGTGGTAAGGATGGGCTCCCTCACCTCTGCCCCTCTGACCCTCAACACAGGTGCCCCCTGGGTTGTGTCCTGAATCCCCTCCTCTACTCCCTTTACACCCACAACTATGCTGCCACACACAGCTCCAATTTGCTGATCAAATTCACAGATGGACATGACTTCAATTGGCCTTATTTTGAGAGGTGATCAGACAGCATACAGAGAGGAGGTTGACACCCTGACACAGTGGTGCTGGGATAACAACCTCTCTCCAAATGTCCAAAAAACAAAAGAGCTGATTGTGGATTACAGGAGGAATGGAGACAAGCTCACCCCAGTTAACATCAATGGGACTCAGTTGAGAGCATGAGTAGTTTCTAGTTCCTCGGTATGTACATCACCGAAGATCTCACCTGGACTGTACACAACAGCTTTGTGGCAAAAATAAGCACAACAGCGTCTCTTCCACCTCAGGCGACTGAAGAAGTTCGGCGTGGGCCCCCAGATCCTCAAGTCCTTCTACAGGGGCACCATTGAGAGCATCCTGACTGGCTGTATTACTGCCTGGTACGGGAACTGCACCAACTTTGATCGCTGGGCACTGCAGAAGGATACGGACAGGCCAACACATCTGTGGATGTGAACGTCCATCCACTGAGAACATTTACAGCAGCAGGTGCATAAAGAAGGCCTGGAAGATCTTTGGGGACACCACTCACCCCAACCATGAACTGCTTCAGATGCTTCCATCTGGTAAACGGTACCACAGCATTAAAGCCAGGATCAGCAGGCTACCGGACAGCCTCTTTCTGCAAGCTATTAGACTTAAAAATTCACATGTCCGTACATTGTGACGGAGTTGTAACACAGAAGATTTTTATTCCCTCACGTGTGGGACAGATGTAATTTAAATAAATTTAAATTCAGATAAGGACCCCTAACACCCAGAACATGCTCTCTTCTCATTGCTACCATCAAGGAGGAGGTACCCGAGCACATTCAATGTTTTAGGAAGCTTCTCCCCCTCCTCCAAGGAGAATGAGCTCATGAACACCACCTCACTCTTCTATCCTTCTTTTAGGCACTACTTATTTAATTTATATATTTATTTCTTTTCATATTGTAATAGTTTTCGTACAGTATTGCAATGGACGGCTGCCACAAACAAGTCATTTCACGACATGTGCAAGATATTCTGCTTCTGATTCTCATTTCTTTTCAGCTTCCAAGGCAAGCCAGCAGAATTAAGTACAGTAAATATATATTGAAAGAGACAAGAGGTTCTGCAGATGCTGGAAATCCAGAGCAACACACACAAAATGCTGGAGGAACCCGGCAGGTCAGGCAGCGTCTCTGGAGGTGACTAAACAGTCAGCATTTCAGGCGGACTTTTGAAAGGTCCTGATGAAGGGCCTTGGCTCAAAACATTGGCTGGTCATTTCCCTCCATAGTTGTCTCCACTCCTCCCGCATGTTGTGTGTTTATTTATTTATTTATTTATTTATAGAGCACAGAACAGGCCCTTTCAGCCCTTCGAGCAGCTGCACCAGCATCCCCCAGTTTAACCCTAGACTAATCACGGGACAGTTAACCAACTAACCTGTATGTCTTTGTACCTTGGGAGGAAGCCAAAGCATCCGGTGGAAACTCATGCAATCACAGGAAGAATGTACAAACTCTTTACAGAAGATTCCGACCTCTGACACCTCGAGCTGTGATAGCACCATGCTAATCACTACGCTACCATGATGCCCCGATCCGTTATATCAGACTATTTTCTATCTCCCCGCCGCCATTCTGGATTCTGCCCCTTTCTTTCCAGTCCTGATGGAGGTTCTTGACTGTTTGCTCCTCTCCAGAGATGCTGCCTGAGCATTTTGTGTGTGTTGCTCTGGATTTCCAGCATCTACAGAATCTCTTGTGTTTTTGATTTGCTATTCCGTGTCCCGCTGTAAAAGGGGAAGGAGTGAAAGATGTGGCTTTCTCTTCAGGCTTGAGGTGAGCATATTGTTAAAGGTGTTAGCGCTGTACACTTTGTGCTGAAGTAAAGGCTGATTTATACTTGTGCGTACCAGCTTACTCCGTAGCCTACGCAGGTGGGCTACACCGTTGTAAGCACTTATACTTGTGCGTTGGTGTATCTGCGTCACTCTGCAATTCACCGCCAAAACGCTAGTTGACGGTGGGGTTTCTATGCCACTGTGTTGAGTTTCTTCGTGTTGAAACTCAACACGAAGAAACTCAAACTTCAAACAATGGCGACTGAAACTGAAGGGGGGTGAATTTTCTGTGCTTGTCCGGCCACTGAGAGACATGGACGAGAAAATGCATTTCAAATATTTTCGGATGTCGGCAGGTAGATTTGACGATTTGGTTCATTGTCTCCAACCATTTATTTCGCATCAGTGTACACACAGTATACTCAGAGACTGGCAATCACCATTCGAGTTTTAGCTTCAGGTGGAAGTCAACAGGCTGCAGCAGCTACAAACTGGCGTCAAGCACAGGGTCCTCCATAATTTCGGAGGTCTGTAAAGCTTCATGGAAAGCATTGCAGCCAGAGTTCCTTCCCTGCCCTTCAGTCACCCAATGGGAAGCTATTGCAGCGTAGGAGGAAATGCGATGCTACCAAGCGGACCAATCACAGTTGTTGCGGCCTGCGTCGCAACGACGCGTAGTTACATTTTTGGGTAGGTGCGCATCAGGATATGGTGTAGGGTATGCGACTATGCCGTACCTACAGCGTCAATTTGACGCACACTTAAATCTGAGCACAGTCGACATCCCTGTCTGTCAATCATCCCCTGGCCACATCTGCGTCTGGCTCCAAACCCTGACTGGGTGTGGAATACACAGAGACAGTTAGATGATGGGAGACGTTATTTTCATTAGCAAGAGGGAGGAAGTGCCACATGTAGGGAGACAATGCTGATTAGATCTTCACACTTTAAGTGACACAAGATAATCTCGTCATTTCACAAGCAAACTATAGAAAGGGAAGTGAAGGAATTCATGCCTAAAATAGTAGTTGGATTCAGGTGGGCTGCCCTTATTCACAGGGCCAAATTAAAATAAAGTAGTGCAAAGCCAGGAATAATATATTTTAAAAGGTGAGGTAGTGTCCGTTCAGAAATCGGATGGTAGAAGGGAAGAAACTGTTCCTGAATCATTGAGTGTGTGCCTTTTGGCTTCTGTATCTCCTTCTTGATGATAACAATGAGAAGAGGACACCTCCTGGGTGATGGGGTCCTTAATGATGGACGCTGCCCTTCTGAGGCACTGCTCCTTGAAGGTGACTTGGGTACTACGGAGGTTTGAGGCTGGCTGACTTTACAGCTGTCTGCAGCTCACACCAAGATTCAAGAATGAAGATTAATTAATGTCACTTCCAGTACCCCAGTGCAAAAGAGAATCAAATGTTTTTTTTTCACACCAGATTCGATGCAGCATATAAAATATCTATTAAAATAAAAAACACAATAAATATAAATCCATAAGAGGGCTTATATACATAGATTGATTGTATGTCCATAAAGTGACGCTAGGGACATAAGGCGACTGACTGACAGCAAGTGATAAAGTAGTGGTAGTTGGGAGTGTGGAGTTGTTGATCAGCTGTTCTGCTTGGAGAAGTAAACTGTTTTTCGATTAACACACACAAAATGCTGGAGGAATTCAGCAGGCCAGACAGCATCTATGGGAAAAAATGCACAGGCAACGTTTTGGGCCGGGACCCTTCGGCAGGACTATTTGTGAACTGTTTTTTGGGGCTGGTGATCATGGCGTGGATGATACGTACCCTCCTCCCTGATGGGGATGGGACAAGCAGTCCAGGAGCACCATTAATGTCTCTGCTTAAATTGGGAAAACGGATTTTTCTATTTTTTTACAGATACTCATGAGCAAAACACAATACAATAATCAGCGTAACACTTTACAGCACTAGCAGTCAGCAGCCTCTTCCCGTTGCTTTCTCTAAGGAGTTTGTACGTTCCCATCGTGACCCTGTGGGTTCCTTCCAGCTGCCCTAGTTTCCTCAGGCATTCCAAAGCCCTTCAGACACAAAATGCTGAAGGAACAGCAGGCCAGTCAGCATCTATGGCCTAGTCCTGCGAAAGGGTTTCAGCCCAAAACATCGACTGTACTTTTCTCCACAGATGCTGCCTGGCCTGCTGAGTTCCTCCAGCAGTTTGTGTGTGCTGCTTGGATTGCCAGCATCTGCAGATTTTCTCTTGTCCGGAAGTCTTACGGGTTAGAGCTAGTAAGTGGTGTACATTTTATGTTGGTGCCAGAAACATGGTGGCACTTAGGAGCTGCCCCCCGTTGCAGGAAGTATGGGATACAGAGAGAGATGATGAGAAATAAATTAAGGGAGTTGGGGATGCAGGAATTCACATTTAAAGGGTTGCTGGGCATGGGTGAGAGAGCACAAGTCCGGGTATTTTTAGCATTTTTAAGGGGTACAGGGGTTTTTTATAGAATATGACGAATAAACAGGAATAGGATACTAGGATGGTCAAAGATGGGAGGGTGAAGTGTAGGTTTGTATATCTATATGTGTGTATGTGTGTGTGTGTGTGTGTGTGTGTATGTGTGTGTGTGTGTGTGTGTGTGCGCGCGCGATTGGGTGAAGGGATTTAGAATGTATGTCTAGTGCACATTCTGGAGCAGAGGGTGGCGGTAATGCACCATTAAGCTGGATGCCAACCGCCGTAAAACAAGATACAGACAGACAGGCAGGAGCTGCCCCCCGCCCTCAACATCCTCGGACTGGGATGGTCGTTGACGCAAAATGTTGCATTTGACTGTACGTTTCAATGTTTCACTATACATGTGACAAATGAAGCTACAGTTCATCTTTACATTCAATTTGACGTCAAACCAATACAACCTCTTACAGTGCATCCATGCTTCACGTGCTTCATACATCCATTTCAGAGGCTGTTCCACAGGATGCAGACTCTCAGTGTCCAATGGGGGAAAACCCTAGGCTGTGGTGCTCCCCAGAGTGCCCTTGTGGTGGCTAAACTGAGCTTGTTCTCCTGCACCCTGCAATGAGCCAGTCATTTCCTTATCAGGGTTCAAGGATCATCTTTATTCACCGTATGCATTCACTGTACATTGATTAGGAATTTGCTGTGGTGCATTGACTCAATATGCTACAAAAGACAACACTGAAAATTATAAAGAATGAAGAATTATGTAACAATAAAGGTAGAGGTTAAAGTGCAGATATGAAATAAAATGTGGATAAATACATCAATACCTGCATTTGTTTACAATGGAAACTGCATTATAAAAAGTGGTTTAAATTGCTTAAACAGTGCAGTGCAGTGACAGTGATGATAGAGGAGGGTGTGGTGGGTGGGTTAAATAGAATGGTTGATCAGATTAACTGCCTGGGGGTAAAAATTTTTAAGATGGCAGATGGCATGAAGTTTTTGTTCCAATAGCCCTAGAGCACTTTCAAGAAGGGAGCTTTTGGAAAAGGCGGATGCTGCACGGGAGCTAATCAGGAATTGTAGAGGAGGCTTGACTCAAAAGCACAGCAGCAGAGACAATTCAGCTGTCAACAATATTTTACTAATAAACTGCAAAATAACAAGCTACAAGGGGCCACAAAACAAGATAGAACAGATACAACATGACAGGACAACAAGGTAACTGGGGGATAGGAGCAACTGGTTGAATCTTGCTGGTTCGATCAGTGAGCAAGGATTGTGGATGAGAACTGGGTTTAAATAGGCTGCCGGTAACGAGTTGGAAATGAGAGGCAGAATACTCCTGTTAGCTGAGTGGAGACTGGGAGGTACTGACCTGTGAAATAATGGATACCTAATTGCAGTGGAAGACCGATAGGCTGAAATCGGGTCAAGTTTTTGTGATGTGCACAAGTACGTAGAGGTACAGGACAATTGAAAAATTTCCTACAGCAACATCACAGCTATACAGGTTTAGACAAAATACAGGACATAAATTAAAGTTCAAGAGTTCAAAGTTCACAGTACATTTATTATCAAAGTACATATATGTCACCATTCGCAACCCTGAGATCGATTTTCTGGGGGACAAACTCAATAAATCCAAAATGCAATAATAACCATAACAGAATCAATGAAAGACTTCACCAACTTGGGTTTTCAGAGTGAAAATAGAATAAACTGTGCAAATACAAAAAGAAAGAAATAATTATAATAATAAATAAATAAACAATAAACGTCAAGAACATAAGACGAAGAGTCCTTGAAAGTGAGTCTGTAAGTTGTGGGAATGCTTCAGTGATGGGGCAAGGGATGTTGGGTGCAGTTACCCCCTCTGGTTCAAGAGCTTGTTGATTGGGGGGGGAATTGTAACTGTTCCTGAACCTGGTGGTGTGAGTCCTGAGGCTCCTGTACCTTCTTCCCAATGGCAGCAGTGAGAAGGGAGCATGACCTGGGTGGTGGGGGTCCCTGATGATGGATGCTGCTCCCCTGTGACAACACTCCGTGTAGAGGTGCTCAATGGTGGGGAGGGCTTTACGCATGATGGACTGGGCCATATCCATTACTTCTTGTGGGATTTTCCATTCAAGGGCATCGGTTTATAATCAGAAGCCAGTTTATCGTCACTGATACATGACATGAAATTTGATGACTTGTGGCAGCAGAAAAGTACAAAACATAAAATTATTATAAATGGCCAAATTGGAGTGAAGAAAAGGAATAATGAGTTAGTGTTAATCGGGCAACATGGCAGCATAACGGTTAGCACAATCACTTTGCATCACTAGCAATTACTGATCGGAATTCAATTCCCGTTGTTGCCTGCAAGACGTTTGCATGTTAACCTCATGACTGCGTGGGTTTCTCGGGCACTCCAGTTTCCTCCTACAATCCACAGAAAATTGTGGGCATGCTATGTTGGTGCCAGAAGCATGGTGACACTTGCAGGCTGCCATCAGCACAGTCCTCGGACTGTGTTGGCCATTGGCACATATGACTCTATATGTTTCAATATTTGGATGTATATGTGACAAATAAAGCTAATGTTTAATTTTTATGAGTTCATAGTTTGTTACAGCCTGTTACGCCGCTGGTGTTTGGGGTAACAACGAATGTCTTTCATCTCTGTTTATCTTTGACCATCTTCAGGGTCCTCATTTCTGTCTCTATGGTATGGCACCAAGTTGCCTTTGGTCTCCTCTGTTTCGGCCACCCTTCAGGGGTGCAAAGAAGTGTTGTCTTAATATGGAGATGGCCTCTCTTCCTCTCAGTTTTCACTACTGTCGGTCATGCAAATCCTGGGTGGAGACTCAAAAACAGCATTGGACACAGATGTGCTGTTTCTGTAACAAAATGTTTTGACCAGTCAGGGTTGTTAGCCCTGACCTGAAACCCCGAACCTGGAGGACCAGTGGACCACTTTAGTCTGTCCTCTACCCTTTGACCTGTTTGGCATGGGTGACCCTACCAAGAGCCAAAGCACAAAGCCCTGACTCCAGCCAACTTTGCATTCTGAATCACTGAGGCATGCAAACCTCTAAACCACGACAAGGTTGTGGTCCTCCTGGAGGTTTATTGGTTGATGACCCATTCAGAAATCTGGTGGTGGAGAGAAAGCAGCTGTTTGTGAATCATTGATTGTGGGTCTTCAGACTCCTGTACTTCCTCCCAGATGGTAATGATAATTATACCTCAATTATAATTTAGCTGGGGCTTTACTCTCTGGAGAGAAGGAGGATGAGAGGAGACATGATAGAGGTATACAAGATAATAAGAGGAATAGATAGAGTGGATAGCCAGCACCTCTTCCCCAGGGCACCACTGCTCAATACAAGAGGACATGGCTTTAAGGTAAGGGGTGGGAAGTTCAAGGGGGATATTAGAGGAAGGTTTTTTACTCAGAGAGTGGTTGGTGCGTGGAATGCACTGCCTGAGTCAGTGGTGGAGGCAGATACACTAGTGAAGTTTAAGAGTCTACTAGACAGGAATATGCAGGAATTTAAGGTGGGGGGTTATATGGGAGGCAGGGTTTGAGGGTCGGCACAACATTGTGGGCTGAAGGGCCTGTACTGTGCTGTACTATTCTATGTTCTATATTCTAATAACAGAAAACAGTGAAGAAAAACACTATATAATGAGACATTAGTGTAAAAACCATAAGGGCACAGTAGTGCAAGGGGTGTGCACAGTAGTACAAGGGGTGTGCACAGTAGTGCAAGGGGTGTGCCCATAAACACTGCTACCTCACGACATCGGTCTCCTTTAGTAATTTTCACTCATTACTCATGTCCATGTTCTCATTGTAACTTACAGTAACTTTTCTGTCTCGCTCTGTACCACTGCTGCAAAACAAATTTCACAACATACGACAATAATAATAAGCCTGATTTTGATTGAGATTCGGATTCTGATTTGGATATTCATTCTGATTCTGGAGTGATGCTCCGTGTTTCATTGCAAAGCTAGGCTGAGGGTCGTAAGGTTAAGGGCAGAACTCGGTGCACCGATTACAAAGATGATAACCTTCCAGCAGCCCATGCTGTTAACACTCCAAAACACTTCGGGACATATTCTTTTCGAGGCGCTGTAGAAATGTAAGTTGCTGTCAGTGTACTATCAGAGCTGGCTTTTTGCTCACACTCGTTCCAAATAGTATTCTGCCCCAGTCACCATGATCTGTCTCTCACCTGGCGATGAGCTTCTCGCACTGCCACCTTCACGGTTTTCTGTCGTTTGATGATATTCTCACCCTCAGGACCCATGGGGTCACACTTTGTGTTCCTCAGGGCAGCTGTATATTCCTTCCTCTCTCCCCCTTCAGATCACCTGCAGAGCCGGAAAACCCCATAAAACACAGCTTATGACACACCACCCAGGACGTGTCCTCTTCTCATTGTTACTGTCAGGTAGGAGGTACAGAAGCCTGAAGGCACACACTCAGCACTTCAGGAACAGCTTCTTCCCCTCTGCCACCCGATTCTTAAATGGACATTGAACCCGTGAACACTACCTCACTTTTTAAAATATATTATTTCTGTTTTTGCACTTATTTTTAATTTAACTATTTAATATCCATATACACTTACTGTAATTGATTTATTTATTTTTTCCTAGATTATCATGTTTAAATTGTACTGCTGCCATTAAGTTAACCAGTTCTACAACCTATGCCGGAGATCCTCTCATATCCCTTTTGCCAATCACCTGTCCAGCTCTTGGCTCCATCCCTCCCCCTCCTGTCTTCTCCTATCATCTTGGATCTCCCCCTCCCCCTCCCACTTTCAAATCTCTTACTAGCTCTTCCTTCAGTTCGTCCTGACGAAGGGTCTCAGCCCGAAACGTCGACTGTACCTCTTCTTAGAGATGCTGCCTGGCCTCCTGCATTCACCAGCAACTTTGATGCGTGTTGCTTGAAATTCCAGCATCTGCAGATTTCCTGGTGTTTCCAGTGATATTAAACCTGATTCTGAGTGCAGGCAGCAGGGGTTTGTGCTGAAGGACACACTGGTATTGGTCACAGGTACTGTACCATGATACAGTGAAAAGCTTGTCTTGCATTCCACCTGGTTCCTGAACCAGTGTAGATCACTTCTCTCAGCTCAACTCTGAACTGATTCCACAACCTAAGGACTCACTTTCAAGGAATCTACACCCCATGTTCTCAGTATTATTTATTAATTATTTTGATGCAAATGTAGTGTAACAGTTAGTGCGACATTATTACCGCTCGTGGTGTCGGAGCTCGGAGTTCAATCCTGGCGTTCTCTGTAACGGTTCGTACATCCTTCCCGCGGAACGCATGCGTTTCCTCTGGGTGTTCCGGATTTCTCCCACTGTCCAAAGACGTATGGGTTAATGAGCTGTAAATTGTTTACACCTTTTATTCAATGCATGGTATAATTCATAATTTCATTATAGTTTGTCATTTTTCAATTTGCAGCTGGAGCAAGTAAGCAGCATATTGTCTCTTACTGCCGCATGAACTGGATAATAGTTGCTTTGCTTCTGTAGGATATGGTGAGACTGCATCTGGAGTGCTGTGTATTGTATCAGTCTCCGTGTTCAAGAAAGGAAGTTCGTGTGCTGGAAACAGTTGAAAGAATGTTTACTAGACTGACATCTGGTCACCTACTGTATCCGGTGCTCCTGGTGCAGCCTCCCATATATCAGCGAGGCCTGACGTAGATTGAGGGACTGCTTTGTCGAGCACCTTCACTCTGTCTGCCTCAAAAGGTTGGTTTTCCCAGACGCCACCCATTTAATTGTACTTTGATCTGACATGTTGGGCCATGGCCTTCTCTACGGATGAGGCCACTCGCAGGTTGGAAGGGCAACACCTCATATTCCTGGGTAGCCACCAACACAGAACGTAGAACTTAGTACAGCTTAACACAAGAGCAGGCCTTTGGGCCCACAATGTTGTCCAACCCAATTAGTTTAGTAAACAAATGGCCAACTAAATTAATACCCTCTGCATATACAATGTCCATACACTTCCATTTTCTTCACATTTGTGTGTCTAGCAAAAAATCTCTTAAAAGTTAACCTCTCGATAAAGTTCTTCCCTTTCCCCCTTCCCTCTTTTTCCATTCTCCATTTTGGCTCCCTGTCATCTGCCTATCATGTCCTTCCAGTGCCCCGCCTCCATCCCTTCTTCCAATCAGATTCCTTCTTCTTCAGCCCTTTACATCTTCCACCTATCACCTCCCAGCTTTTTACTTCACCACTTACCTTCTTATTCTGGCTTCTTCCCCCTTACCTTCCGGCCCTGAGGAAGGGCCTCGGCCATAAACATCAACCGTTTATTCAGTTCCACAGATGTTGCCAGACCTGCTGAGTTCCTCCACTATTTTGATCTGTAATGGGTGGCTTCTCCCAAGGGATGGGCAGACACAAGCTGTATCTGCTGGGGTCTCGAATAATGAGGAGGGACATTTGATGTAGGAAATATCAGGGTGGATGTGGACAGGTTGCTTCCTCCTGTGGGAGAGAATGGAAGTAAGGGTTACCATTTAAAAACAGAGGGACTCTTTGATTATGAAGACAGACTTGGGGAAATTAATTCTTCCAAATTTTTGAAATACTTTTTCAAGAAATTAATAATAATAAAAATAATTTGCTTCATGGTGATTCATGAATAATACACACACAGTGGCCACTTTATTAGGTACACCTGCACACCTGCTTGTTAATGCAAATATCTAATCAGCCAATCATATCATGTGCAAGCAACTCAATGCATGGTCAAGAGGTTCAGTTGTTGTTTCGGCCAAGCGTCAGAATGGGGAACAAGTGTGACCTTGTGACGTTTCTTACCTTTAAGTGACTTTGACCATGGAATGATTGTTGGTGCCCGACGAGGTGTTTGAGTATCTCAGAAGCTGCTGATCTGCTGGGATTTTCATACACAACAGTCTCTAAGTTTACTGAGAATGCTTGAGAAACAAAAAAACATCCAGTGAGCAGCGTTTCTAACAGCAAAAACACCTTGTCAATGAGAGAAGTCAAAGGAGAATGGCCAGACATGCCTACAGTTGACAGTCACTCAAATAACCACAGTGACGTGCAGAAGGGCATCTCCGAATGTACAACACATCATACCTAGGAGTGGATGGGCTACAGCCGCGAGAGACCACAAACACACTGAGCGGCCAGTTTATTGAGAGGTAACTAATAAAGTGGCCGCTGAGTGTACATTCTACCGGGTAGTTCTAGGGTGAACAGAAAGACTGAAGATTAAAGATTAGCTTTATTTCTCACATGTACATTGAAACGTACGGTGAAATGCATCATTTTGCATCAACAACCAACACAGTCTGAGGATGTGCTGGGGGCAGCCCACAAGTGTCACCAAGCTCCAACTGTGTTGATTATTGATGCAAAATGAAACATTTTGCAAATGTGTCTGATGATTACAGTATGTTCTGATGATTGAATGTACAAATAAAGCTAATCTTTAAATGTCATAAATATAGTGTCCCGAGTCCTCCTCTTCCCTAATGAGAGAGGCAAGGTTACCAATTGTGATTGCAGACCTTCCCAGCCAGTTTAGAGCTTGTCAGGGAATCCAGTCGCCTACACAAGAGATTCTGCAGATGCTGGAAATCCAGAGAAACACACACAAAATACTGGAGGAACTCGGCAGGTCAGGCAGCATCTATGGAAATGAATAAACAGTCGATGTTTCAGGCCTGGAGGGGGTAGGGGAAAGAGTACAAGCAAGATGATAGGTGAGGCCAGGTGGGTGGGGTAGGGGATGAAGTAAGAAGCTGGGAGGTGATAGGTGGAAAAGGCAAATGGCTGGAGAAGAGGGAATCTGATAGGAAAAGAGAGTGGACCAGGGAGATAGAGAAAGAGGAGGGGCAGCAATGGAAGGTGAGGAGAAGGAAAAAGAAGGGGCCAGAGAGGGGAAATGAAGAGGAGGGAAGGGGGAAGGGGAAATGAAGAAGAGGGAAGGGGAGGGGTAAATGAAGAAGAGGGAAGGGAGGGGGAATGAAGAAGAGGGAAGGGGAAACGAAGCAGAGGGAAGGGGAGGGGGAAATGAAGATTAAGGAAGGGGGAAATGAAGAAGAGGGAAGGGGAGGGGGAAATGAAGAAGAGGGAAAGGGGAGGGGAAAATCACAGTAAATTGGAAAAATTGATGATCGTGCCATCAGACTGGAGGCTACCTAGACAGAATATGAGGTGTTGCTCCTCCAATCTGAGAATGGCCTCAGGATGGCAGAAGAGGAGGACATGGACCGACATGCCTAAGTGAGAAATTAAAATGGTTGGCCACCGGGTAATTTTTGGTGGATGGAGCGCAGGTACTCGACAAAGCGGTCCCACAATTTACGTCGAGTTTCACCAGTGTAGAGAAGGCCGCCTCGGGAGCACCGGCTACAACAGATTCAAAGGTGTCTCCACCTGGAAGGACTGTTTGGGGCCAGATGAGGACTTGTCGACTTTTTGTCAGTCAGGGGTTGTGGGGAGGTCATACTCTGCGTAACCACTGCATAAAAACATTTCACCAGTCTGTGGGAAAGCTCCACATAAATATGTTCAATAACCTATTGACAGGAAAAGACTGGGAGGAAGGCAATTGCTCAGACTGCCTGGGTCACAGGCACATTGTCCAGTCTCTATTGTGGCTCAGGAAATTAGTGTAAAAAGTATTAAAGCTCGTAAGCTGTGCTTCTTTTACACATTATGCAACCAGGAAACGAGCAGGATTGAGAACACACAATATAATTCTTCCCCGTCAACAGCACCAGTGATTAGAATGCTAATGTCTTGGCGAAGATTGGTGTTGAGTGGCTGGGTCAGTTAATTGACAGTTCTTATTGAACTACTGAAGGGGACAAGGCATCTGATTCTTTCTGTGCACGGTGGGGGGAAGGAGGGAGAGGAGGATTAGGAGTAAGGGGTAGAGTCGTATGCTCAAACCTCTCAAAAGACTAAAGCAAGGTTTGGAATCAGAATTCAGCTTAATATCACTGACATTCACATATAGCATATATCGGTAGGGTGCCTAAGACTTTTGCACAGTACTGTAGTAATTGTATGTATTACAGTGTACTCCTCCTGCTGCAAAAAAAAACACATTTCATGATATATGTGGACTGAGAGTGGGAAGGGGGCGGGGAGAGGGGAATCACAGTTGGGAAAAGGGGAAGAGAGAGGGAGAAAGTAGAAAGACCGAAGACACATAGTCATACTTTATTGATCCCGGGGGAAATTGGTTTTCGTTACAGTTGCACCATAAATAATTAAATAGTAATAATAAAACCATAAATAGTTAAATAGTAATATGTAAATTATGCCAGGAAATTATGAAATAAATCCAGGACCAGCCTATTGGCTCAGGGTGTCTGACCCTCCATGGGAGGAGTTGTAAAGTTTGATGGCCACAGGCAGGAATGACTTCCTATGACGCTCTGTGTTGCATCTTGGTGGAATGAGTCTCTGGCTGAATGTACTCCTGTGCCCAACCAGTACATTATGTAGTGGATGGGAGACATTGACCAAGATGGCATGCAACTTGGACAGCATCCTCTTTTCAGACACCACCGTCAGAGAGTCCAGTTCCATCCCCACAACATCACTGGCCTTACGAATGAGTTTGTTGATTCTGTTGGTGTCTGCCACCCTCAGCCTGCTGCCCCAGCGCACAACAGCAAACATGATCGCACTGGCCACCACAGACTCGTAGAACATCCTCAGCATCGTCCGGCAGATGTTAAAGGACCTCAGTCTCCTCAGGACATTCTGCAAGGACAAATAAACCATTTGTTTGGAATCAAGTGACCTTGCCTGGTATCTCAGGGTGGGTGTGTCTACACTCCTGCCAACCCCCTCCCCACCCCTGGCACTCCTTCTCTGCCACCTGACCACGCCCCTCCCACGGCGCTCTACCCTTGCCATTCCCAACATTCTTTGCTTCAGTTAGATTCACAAGTTTGCTCTGCGCTCCATGTTGACAAATACAGTACTGTGCTATATACAGTGTATGTGCCTAAGACTTTTGCATAGTACAGTACTGTATATATATTGTATACAAAGTGCCTTTTGCTGTTGCTCAGGGAAGCTGTTTTAATCCCCTACTCTTCTCCATATACTTGCTCCCCTTAGGACAGTGGTCGCAAAGCATGTGCTACCGGGCCGCGAGGAAATGATATGAGTCAACTGCACCTTCCCTCATTCCCTGCCACGGCCACTGTTGAACTTGAACGCACGCAAGGTCATCAGTCGGTCGTTAACCTGCAACTATTCGAGTAAAAAACAAACATTGCTTGAGAGTTTCTTTGGAAGAGGTGGTAGGGACATACAAGGCCTAACGATGATGATAATGAAGAGACAGCTGAGGCCGAGACTGCAAAAAAAAAGAAAGCTTCCTTCAACAGAAAATACGACGAGTCGTACATAAAATATGGCTTTATTGCGACCGGTGACTCGCACGCTCCAAGCCCCCTGTGTGTGATATGTGGAGACAAGCTGTCTAATGAGGCAATGAAGCCCTCAAATCTGCTTCGGCACCTTGAGACCAAGCACTCTGCACTTAAAGACAAACCTGTTGAGTTTTTTGAGCCAAGAAAACGTGAGCAAGCGGAACAGAAGCAAGTGCTGAGAGCCACAACCTCCACAAATGCTGCTGCTCTGAGAACGTCGTACTTAGTGGCTAGCCATATTGCTAAGGCTAAGAAGCCTTTCACTGTTGGTGAAGAATTGATTCTGCCTGCTGCCAAGGACATGTGCCGTGAACTGTTGGGAGAAGCTGCAGCTAACAAGATGGCACAGGTTTCTCTTTCAGCTACCACAGTTTCAAGGAGAATCGATGACATAGCGGAGGACGTCGAAGCACAGCTGTTGGATCGGCTGAACGAGTCTGGTTTCGCTACCCCAGTCAAAGAGGTTGCTCCTGAATGCCAGTCTACACACTGTGTCACACACAGGGAAATGCTGGCTAGCCGAGTGACGATGTTGAAGTTATCAATCACATCAAAGCAAAAGCCCTTAACTCACGTCTGTTTGAGCAGCTTTGCGAGGAAATGGATGCAGAGCACAAACGCCTTCTCTTACACACTGAAGTCAGGTGGCTATCAAGGGGGAGAGCCCTGGCCAGGGTTCTTGAGGTAAGAGAGCAGCTACAGAGATTTCTTTCAAGAAAAAAGTCACCACTGGCAGCACACTTCAGTGACGAGGAGTGGATAGCAAAACTCACTTATCTGTGTGACATCTTCAACCTGCTCAATGAACTCAATTTGTCACTTCAGGGGAGAATGACAACTGTCTTCAAGTTGGCAGATAAAGTGTCTGCTTTCACAGCCAAACTGGAAGTGTGGGGACGGCGAGTGGACAGGGGCATATCTGACATGTTCCCAACATTAGCTGGGAATTTGGGAGAGACTGAGGCTCACAGCTGGTGCACGAACACCTATCTTCGCTGTCGACAGAATTCGAGCGTTACTTCCCAACCGCAAATGACCCAAGACTTGCAAAGGAATGGGTCCGTGACCCGTTTGTGAATGTCCCCGGTGAATCGTCCATGTCAGCGCAGGAAGAAGATCAGCTCCTCGAGCTTGCACATGACGGTGGGCTGAAAAGTACGTTTGGATCAAAGTCAAGGCTGAATATCCTGAGATAGCCACGAAAGCACTGAAAACGTTGCTTCCATTTCCAACATCATATCGCTGCAAAGCGGAGTTTTCTGCAATGAATGCAACGAAAACTAAATTGCAGAATAGACTGGACATAAGGAGCCCCCTTATGACTTAAAAATTGATTTTTCACTATATTTATGTGAGGAAAATATGCGCTGTGTGTTTAATATTAAATTCGTTTGATAAAACCTTTTAGAAACGAAATTGAGTGTATTATCCACTGATAAGTGACTTAACGTTGACTTATCACCTATATTCTGGTCGTGATTAACACCGCGCCCCCCCCGCCCCCGCCGGTCCGCAAGAATATTGTCAATATTAAACCAGTCCGCGGTGCAAAAAAGGTTGGGGAGCCCTGCCTTAGGAGGCATCATCTGAGTGCATAAATCTGATTTTCACAGTTATGCAGGTGACGTATAATTGTATATCTCGGTTGAGTCTGATGATGATAACACCCGATCTTCTCTGACTTCTGGTTTGGTTGCAATAAACAAGTGGGTGAGCAATAATTTTCGTAAAACTGAAATACTTCTGGCTGGTCCCAAAGTCAAAAAAAGACATAAATTCAGCAACTTGGCTGCCTTGTAAAACTAGAAGTGACAAGCCTGGCTGTTTTCCTTGATTCAGATCTGAACTTTAAATCCCACATAAAGGAAGTGGCCAGAACACTGAAGAATACTGCAAAAATGTATTTGATTCTGTCATGTAATGATGCTGAAAAACTAATTCATGCCTTTATGTCAAATAGATGAGATTACCGCAATGCACTTTTTATCGGCCTTCCTAGCAACCTATTGACAAACTTCAACTCATTCAATACCCCGCTGCTAGACTTTTAACAAGAACCAGGATGAGGGAGCATATTGCTTCCATCCTAACTGCTCTGCATTGCCTAAAATTAAATTAAATATGTTGTTCAAGGAGAGAGCAAAAATAGCGAGGCAGTGTTCATTAGTTCAGAATCCGTCCCGAAATCTGATGGTGGAGGGGATGAAGCTGTTTCTAAAACACTGAGTGTGTGTCTTCAGGCTCCTGTACCTCCCCCCTGACAGTAGCAATGAGAAGCGGGCTTGTTCTGGGTGGAGGGGGTCCTTAATGATGGATGCCTTGTTGAGGCATCACCTTTTGAAGATGTACTCGATGCTGGGGAGGTTCGAGTCCTTGATGGGTGGCAGAGTTTGCAACCCTCTGCAGCTTGTTACGATCCTGTGCATTGGCCTCTACCAGTGGATCACTCTGCAGTGTCACTGGAGGCTGCAGTCTGACGCCCAGAACTGAAAGGATGTGTTGAGAGGACGGTGATTAGGCACTTCAGGACAAAAACGTGGGCACAGTGATGCAAAGATTGAATTACTGCCTTTTCCACTGAGGTTGGGTGAGACTAGTACTAGGGGTCATGGGATAAGGGTGAAAGGTGAAATGTTTGAGGAATGAGCTGCCAGCACAAGTGGTGGATATTAGATTAGATTATGAGGACACGCAGTCCTCTTTTATTGTCATTTAGTAATGCATGCATTAAGAAATGATATAATGTTCCTCTAGAATGATATCACAGAAAACAAGACAAACCAAGACTGAAAAACTGACAAAAACCACATAATTATAACATATAGTTACAACAGTGCAAAGCAATACCATAATTTGATAAAGAACAGACCATGGGCACGGTAAAAAAAAGTCTGAAAGTCTCTCAAAAGTCCCATCATCTCACGCACACGGTAGAAGGGAGAGAAACTCTGTTCCTGCCATGAGCTTCCAGCACCGCAAACTTGCCGACGCAGCACCCAGGAAGCACCCAACCACAGCCGACTCTTGAATCCATCCGAAAACTTTGAGCCTCCGACCAGCCCTCCAACACCGAGCACCGAGCACCATCTCTGCCGAGCGCTTCGACCCCAGCCCCGGCAACAGGCAACAGGCAAAGCCGAGGATTTGGGGCCTTCCCCTCCGGAGATTCTCGATCGCACAGTAGCAGCGGCAGCAAAGCAGGCATTTCAGAAGTTTCTCCAGTTGTTCCTCTGTGCTTCTCACATCTGTCTCCATCAAATCAGGATTGTGCACGGTGTCTACTTAACAAATACGATATCATTTCGGAAGGGCCGCACGTGCTGCGTCGCGTCACCATCTTCTCCTCCCCTCTTATTGGTTCGATTTCAACACCTAAGAGAAATGAATAGGTACGTGGATGGAAGGGGTATGGATGGCTATGGTTCAGGTGGGGGTCGATGGAGACTTTTAATCTGAGAGTCCAGGGTTTATGTCCCTGTTCAGGCATTGCATTTGGGCGGCATGCTAGCGTAGTGGTCAGCCCAGCAGTTTACAGTACCAGCAACCTGTGTTCATTTCCCACCACTGTCTGTAAGAAATTTTCAATACATATTCAAGCAGTGGTGCCTGAGAAAGGTGATGTCCATTATTAAGAAATCCCCTCTCCTAGGACATGCCCTCTCCTCATTGTTACCGTCAGGAAGGAGGTACAGAAGCCTGAAGGCACACACTCAGCAGTTCAGGAACAGTTTCTTCCATTCTCCCATATGATTCCTAAGTAGGGCTTTTACACTATTTTTAATCTATTCAACATACATATATATATATAATATGTATGTTGAATATATATACTGTGCTTTATTGATTTAATTTTTTCTTCCTATATTATCATGTATTACATTGAACTGCTGCTGCTAAGTTAACAAATTTCAGGACACGTTGGTGATAATAAACCGGATTCTGGTTGGGAAATTTGTACGTTCTCCCCATGACTGCATGCGATTCCCCAGGGTGCTCTGGTTCCTCCCACAGTCCACAGACATCACGGTTGGTAAGATATTGGTGATTGTAAATTGTCCCATCATTAGGCTAGGGTTAAATCAGGGATTGCTGGGCAGGGCGGCTTGAAGGGCCAGTAGGGTCTATTCTGCGCCACATCTCAATCAATGAATCAATCATTCATTCAATCAATCAATAAATAAAATAAATAAACAAACAAAATAGGCAGATTATTAACATGGACTAGATGGGCAGAAAGGCTCGCTTTAGTGCTGTAGTGCTCTATACCTCTAGTACTGTGAATGTTAATCCAGAAACATGAGTTGAAATCTCATTTTAGCAGCTAGGATATTAAATAAATAACAGTAATCTCAGCAACAAATATAAAATCAATCGATAGAATGACTTTCACAAAAGTATCAGGGCCATTAATGCACTTTGAGAGAAAAAGAAAAATTCCAATGCAACCAATCTGATTGACTCTTCACTGCCCCTTTTATTTCAGGGGTAAATAGGACAAAAATGGCATGAATGAGTTAAAATACAAGATTTAAGTAGAGTGTTCAGAGAGAGATCTGGCTCTGTGCACAGGATCCTATAAGTAGCACTTAATAGAAAATTAGTAATTAGTTTACAGGTGAAGGCAGGAGATGGAAAATAAATCAGCAGGCTCAATAGCCTCTTCCCTCTTCAATGGACCTCTCATACCCCAAGACAAACTTTTGATCTCCCAATCTGCCTCATCATAGATCACACACAGCAACTATAACAGGACATTCTGCATACTACCTCTGCATTCTCTTTACTACCTGCATGCACTTGTATAAGGCATGATCTGTGTGGATGGCGCCAAACAAAAGCTTTTCACTGTAAGAAGCTGCAGAGAGTGCTGGACTCAGCCCCATACATCCTGAGCACAACCCTCCCCATCTCTGGTTGTATCTACAGGAGACCCTGCCTCCAGAAGACAACGTTGATTATCAAAAATCTCCACCATCTGGGCCATGCCATCCTCTTAAAGCTACCATCAACTGGGAGGTACAGAAGCCTGAAGTCCCACACCACCAAATTGAAGAACAGCTACTTCCCATCAACCATTCGGTTCTTGAACCAACTGGCACAACCCTAAGCACTACAGTTTAGCAAACCTGTCAGCACTTTAATCATCTTGCACTAGGTTGAAGGCACCACACTGGCTTGATTTCATTAGGAGGTTGGGGAGATTCAGTGTGTTAACAGAGCCTCATACAAATTTCTATAGTGGAGAGCATTCTGATTGGAGACTAGTATGGAGGCATCACTGGAGATTGCAGAGTGTTGTTGACTGAGCCAGCCCTATCATAGGCAGAAGACTCCCCAACATCAAGGACATTTTCAAGAGGGAATGCCTCAAGAAAGAGAAATCCATCATTAAAGACCTTCAGTATCCTGGACATACCCTCTTCTTAATACCACATCAGGTACAGAAGCCTGAAGATGGACACTTAGCAATTCGAAAACTGCTTTTTCTCCTCTGACATCAGATTTCTGAACATAGCGAATGGCCTTTCATGCAAACAAACTCTGTACACCAGATCCACCTCTTCCACCTATCACCACCTGGCTTCTTCAGATTAGATTAGCTTTATTTGTCATATGTATATAAAAACATGCAGTGAAATGCATCAATAACCAACGCAGTACAATAAATCGGACTCTTGGCCTCACAATCTACCTCGTTATGATCTTGCACCTTGATATCTACCTGCACCACACTTTCCCTGTAACTGTTACACTTTACTCTGCATTCTGTTATTGTTTTCCCTTGTTCTACCTCAATGAACTGTGTAATGATCTGATCAACAGGAACACTATGAACAAATTTCACGGCATAGGCCAGTGATATTAAATCAGATTTTGATTCAGCATGTAAAGTTTTTCACTATATCCTGGTACATGTAACAATAATAAAACAATTCCAATACAGTTCCAAGTAACAGCAAAACTGTGGAATGGGGAAAGAGGGTGATTATCAGAAATAATTACCTTCAATATTATGTCCCAAAGTCTAAGACATGCTCAGGCAGGATTGGAAAAAGTTGCAGAAAGTTGTAAACTCAGCCAGCTCAATCATAGGCACGATCCTCCCCAGTACCTAAGACACCTTCAAGGATCAATGCCTCAAAAAGGCAGTATCCATCATTAAGGAGCCCTATCAACCAGGACATGTCCTCTTCTCGGGGAGGAGGTACAGGAGCCTGAAAACACACAGTTAACATTTCAGGAACAACTTCCTCCTCTCTGATATCAGATTTCTGAATGGACAATGAACCCACGAACTGTACCTCACTATTTTTTTTGACTTTTTGCTCTCTTTTTGAACCACTTATTTAATTTAATATTTTAATATGCAGTAATTTAATTTATAGACTTTTTTTATTATAATTATATAAGCTACTGCAAAGGAACAGATTTCATGACATATGTGAGTGATATTAAACCTGATACTTTATACTTTATTGTCGCCAAACAATTGATACTAGAACGTACAATCATCACAGCGATATTTGATTCTGCGCTTCCCGCTCCCTGGATTACAAATATTAAATATTTTAAATAGTAAAAATTAGTAAATATTGAAAATTTAAACTATAAATCATAAATAGAAAATAGAAAAGGGGAAGTAAGGTAGTGCAAAAAAACCGAGAGGCAGGTCCGGATATTTGGAGGGTACGGCCCAGATCCGGGTCAGGATCCGTTCAGCAGTCTTATCACAGTTGGAAAGAGGCTGTTCCCAAATCTGGCCGTACGAGTCTTCAAGCTCCTGAGCCTTCTCCCGGAGGGAAGAGGAATGAAAAGTGTGTTGGCTGGGTGGTTGTGTCCTTGATTATCCTGGCAGCACTGCTCCGACAGCGTGCGGTGTAAAGTGAGTCCAAGGACGGAAGATTGGTTTGTGTGATGTGCTGCGCTGTGTTCACGATCTTCTGCAGCTTCTTTCGGTCTTGGACAGGACAACTTCCATACCAGGTTGTGATGCACCCTAGACGAATGCTTTCTACAGTGCATCTATAAAAATTAGTGAGGGTTTTAGGGGACAGGCCAAATTTCTTTAGTTTTCTCAGGAAATAAAAGCGCTGGCAGTGAACTCTGCTTAGTTGGATATATTAATATGCAGTAATTGTAATTTATAGATTTTTTTCATTACAATTGTATAAACTGCTGCAAAGGAACAGATTTCACGACATATGCGAGTGATATTAAACCTGATTCTGATGTTTGTAATTTATAGATTTATGTGTCTGCCACAAAACAACAAATTTCACGTCATTGAAATGACCGTCAAACAGGATGTGTGTTGTGCGTTAATTCGAAGTGACTGAGTCTGCTGTCATTAAGTTCTAAGTGATCGTTTGATGGGAGGGGAGGTCAGATTGACATGCGAGCTGGAGAGACTGCTGAATAATGGAAGTGCCAAGCGATTCTCAGTGGGTGTGTGAGACAAGGCCCCTCACATCCAACCGGTGTGTGTGAGGAGGCAGCCCGGAGGGAAGAGCCTTGTCTCTGACAGCAAAGGAAATGCGTACTCAAAGTGACAGCAACATCTATTTTTATATTCATTTGCAGGATGTGGACATCTCCAGCAATTTACTGCCCAGCCCCTATCTCTCTCTCTGAACCTGGGATCTCATTGAAACCTATTGAATATTGAAAGACACAAAATGCTGGAAAACTTGGTAGGTCAGGCTGCAACTATGAAAATAAATAAACAGTCAACTCTTCAGCCTGAGACCCTTCATCAGGACTGGAAAGGAAAAGGGGAGATGCCAGAATGAAAAGAAGAGAGGGTGGCTTAATGGGCCCAGATGGAGTTGATGTGGAGAAGATGTTACCTATAGTGGGGGAGTCTCAGACCAGAGGGCACCACCTGAGAATAGAGGGACGTTCATCTTGAACAGAGATGACGAGGAATTTATTTAGCCATAGAGTGGTGAATCTGTGGAATTCATTGCCACGGATGGCGATGGAGGCCAAGTCAATGGATACCACGGTAGCATAGCCGTTAGCACAGCTTTTTACAGCCCTAGTGATCAGTAATCAGGCTGCATTCCCATTGTCTCATTCACAAGACATACGGGTTAGGGTTAGTCAGTTGTACGCATGCTCTGTTAGTGTTGGAATCATAGCCACACTTGTGGGCTACCCCCAGCACATATTTGGACTGTGTTGGTTGTTGATTCAAGCAACTCGTTTCACAGTGTGTTTCGATGTTTCAATGTACATGTGACAAATAAAAGTAATCTTTATACTTAAAGCAGAGATTGATAGTTTCTTATTTAGTCAGGGTGTCAGGGACTACAGGGAGAAGGCGGGATAACGGGGTCGAGAGGGAAAATCAATCAGCCATGATCGAATGGCGGAGCAGACTAGATGGGGCAAATGGTCTAATTCTACTCCAATGTCTTATGGTCCAATAGTCAAGTCAAAATACAGTAATTATCAAAGTATGTTTACTTTATATAACCTTGAGATTCGTCACAGACACAAAACAAAGAAACCCATGAAAACAGAGGAAGACCATCAAACACCAAATGTGCAGAAAAAAAAGAAAAAAAAGGAAACAATAAAAATAAGCAAATATGATTATGATTATGATTATGAGGACACGCATAATCTGCATAAATAGCACTCAGAACTGAAGTTCAGAAGACTGAGTTCATACGAGATAGTTGCAGGCCACAGCCACAGTTCAGCGCAAGATGAGTAAACTTCGCGGAGTAAAGATTTGATCTAGCCCGTGCTTGGCCCCCAGCCATGACACCCTGTCCTTTAAATCTGTCCCGGCGCTGAAATGGTACGGAGCTTGCTCTCAGACCTGGAACCTGCCATTTCGATACACTCTCAGGCCGGTGCACCGTCACCTCGATTCAGCCTGTACCCAACTCTTCCAATTCGGCTCACACTTAAATCGATCAAACTATCCTCACTCTCAGACCCAGTTCCCGGTCTCGCCGCCTCGACTCTCTATTGCCTCTGCTCGCCTTGCCTCATTTCTGCCATGTCAAATTGCCTCCAAGTTGGCTCCAGGAATGGCCAAAGACTGGCTCATTGCCCTCTCCCCCCGCCCGGACCCCACCACGCCATGCCGCAGCTGTCCTGCACCTTCGAGGCGTCAGCTCCCACTGCAAAAATGCCAGGTCGTACAGGCAGTTCAAAAGCTCAACAGGGAAGTTACAGTCTGTTGTTTGCAGTGATCATTTTGCAGAAAAAGTTTAATTAATGAGGTATTTAGTTGTCTTCATTCAGCAAGAAGCAGTCACGGAGCTTCACCAGCACGGAAGGATTTACTGGAATGGTCTCTAACTACTTCAGGGAGCCACTAACAGACAACCAGAGTTTACAGAAACTTGCCATGGATGGTCCCAAGCCCGACTGCAAAAGGAGAAAGATTGGGCAACTCCATCCTACCAGGCTACCTAGGCACCAACAGAATCTCCAAAGACCTCATCCCTGGGAGCGGGAGGATGCACCAGGAAGATGGGCTGCACTGGAGACAACGTGAAAGACTGGCCCAGGACAGAGGGCTCCGGCAAGCTGCAGTCAGTGCTCTATGCCCCAGCAGGGGTGATCCATTAAGTCAGAGTTTACAGAGGAATGCTCTGACCACAAGTCAATCAGGCTTTGAGATGTCTGCACTGTGCTGGTGAAGAGGTGGACACCCACCACTTTGCTAACCGTGAATTTGCTGAGAGAGGTTGGAGGAGAACACAAGGTTCGGTAACTGAGTACGGTCTGATCTATGGGCTGTCTCCGGAGACACACACATGAAGCGCTGCTGGGAAGCCCACCAACCTGGTGATAAATGCTCTTTGGTCTGCTCGAGGCTTGTTGTCACCCAGCACAGTGAGATGTCCGTAACAGAATTCTGCCGACTGGCATATTCAGGTAGCAGGAGGGATGCACCAAAGTCAGGGCAGCCAGTGCAAAGGTTCTGCGGGGAAGTCCCACAGTCTGTGTCCCATCCATGCCCACGCACAACATTCAAAATAACCTTGTTATCATAGTACATACAGGTCACCATATGCTACCCAGAGATTCGTTTTCTTGCAGCCATTCACAGTAGAACAAAGAGATGCATAGAATCAATGAGGTACTACAGAAAAAGGTTGAGAAGCAATCAATGTGCAAGAGAAGACAAATTGTACAAATGCCAACAGAAACGAATAATAAATAAACAAATAAACAAGTTTTGGGCTGAGACCTGATGAAGGTCCTAGGCCTGAAGCATCAACTATTTATTCCCATCCATAGATGCTGCCCGACCTGCTGAGCTCCTCCAGCACATTGTGTATGTTCATCTAGTCCGAATCAGGTTCAATATCACCAGCATAAGTTGTGAGATTTGTTGTTTTGTGGCAACAGTACGTTGCAAGATGGAATAATAAAAAGTTGTAAATTACAATAAGAAAATATTTATTAAAATTAAATTAAATAACCTGTGCAAAAGGAGAGCAAAAAAAAATGAAAAGAATGGTGAGGTAGTGTTCATGGATTCATTGCCAATTCAGAAACTTGCAGCGGAGGGGAAGATGCTGCTCCTGAAATGTCAAGTGTGTGTCTTCAGGCTCTGTACCTCCTCCTTGATGGTAACAATGAGAAGAAGGCATGTCCTGGGTGACGGGGGTCTTTAATGATGGATGCCACCTTTTTGACGCATTGCCTCTTGAAGATGTCCTCGATCATCTCTAACAACGCTGTTTGAATGTTCTCCCTGTGACCGTGCACTTTTCCTCTGGGTGTTCTGCTTTCCTCCCATGTTCCAAAGATGTACAGATGTGGTCGTGTTGTGTTGGCGTCGGAGGTGTGGTGATACTTGTGGGATACCTCCCAGCACATACCCGGACAGTGTTGGTCGTTGGTGCAAATGACGCACTCCACCGTATGTTTCGATGTATATGTAACAAATAAAGCTAATCTTTCACCACCGAGTGCTCATGATCTACTTGTACAGTTGCTCGCCTCTTGGTCACATGGTCACTTTGAGGTCAATTCACAGGCAGACTTAGGTGTCCAGGCTCTGTTCTCCAAAAATGCAACTCATACTTAGCAGAAAATCATTTCTTCCACTGCCCTAACCTAGATTTATCTGTAAAGGAGGACCATTTAAAAAATACACTGTCATTGTGACATTACTGTTTTGGAAGTTGGACTTTCCACCTTACAAAGTTCAAAGTCTAAGTAAATTTATTATCTAAGTGCATATATGTCATCATATACAACCCTGAGATTCATTTTCTTGTGGTATTCACAGTAAACTCAATAGAATCAATAAAAATCACACACAATCATAGACGGACAATCAGTCAATGTGCAAAAGAAGGCAAACTGTGCAGAGACGTACAAAAGCAAAGAATAATAACAACTAAATACATAAATAAATAATATTGCGAGCATGAGTGGTAGAGTCTTTGAAAGTGAGTCCATCGGTTGAGGAACCAGTTCAGTGTTAAGGTGAATGAAGTTACCCATGCTGGTTCAGGAGGCTGATGACTGAAGGGTAACAACTGTTCCTGAACCTGGTGGTGGGTACCTCCTGCCCGATGGTGGTAGTGAGAAAGAACCTGGCCTGGATGGTGGGCTCCCGGATGACGAACGCTGCATTTCTGTGGCACGCTCCTTACTAAATGGTGGGGAGGGCTTTGCCTATGATGGACTAGTATCCACCACTTCTTGTAGGCTTTTCCATACCTGAGCATTGGTGTTTCCATACCAGGCCATGATGCACTCTTTCATCAGAGCTTGTACTTGAAGCATAACTCTTTGGGAATTTCCAAAGCAACAAGGGGCATTTCTTATGAGTGCCTTGACATGAGAGCCATAGCAACGGGCCTCTGTGTTTACAAAACTGAATGCAGCCTGTAAGGTCCTGGGTGCAGCTGTTTCTTAGACTACCTTGAAGGCTGCTCTAGAGCCCAGACAGAGAGGCTGCTTGCGTGCCTGGAGTTGGCTACAACCTCGTAAATGGCAGAGAGTGATAAGTCTCCTGAGATCTAACTATTGACTGCCTCGCCAACGTTGCCTTTCTCTTCCATCAGCTAAAGATCCCAAGACAAAAAACAGGGAGTTCTCCCTGCATCCCTGAATGGCCTGGCAACACCAAGCCCTGGAATGGAAAAGACTGCAGAGGTTGGTAGATACAGCCCAGAGCTTCACAGACAAAGCCTTTCTCATCATTGACTACATGGAGGGGAGGAGAAGATGGTGGCGCGACACAGCGCGCGGGGCCGCTCCGAAATGATATCGTATTTGTTAAGTAGGTACCGTGCACAATCCTGATTTGATGGAGACAGACGTGAGAAGCACAGAGGAACATCTGGAGAAACTTCTGAAATGCCTGCTTCGCTGCCGCTGCTACTGTGCGATCAAGAATCTCCAGAGGGTAAGGTCCCAAATCCTCAGCTTTGCCTATTGCTTGGCGGCCGGGGCCGGGGTTGAAGCGCTCGGCAGAGATGGTGCTCAGTGCACCGTGTCGGAGGGCTGGTCGGAGGCTCGAAGTTTTCGGACGGACTCGAGTCAGCTGTGGTCGGGTGCTTCCAGGGTGCTGCATTGGGAAGTTTGCAGCGCCGGAGGTTCATGGCAGGGAGAGTTTCTCCCTTCTACCGTCTGGGTGAGATGATGAGACTTTCGAGAGACTTTGAGTCTTTTTCTTTACCGTGCCCATGGTCTGTTCTTTATCAAATTACGGTATTGCTTTGCACAGTTGTAACTATATGTTATAATTATGTGGTTTTTGTCAGTTTTTCAGTCTTAGTTTGTCTTGTGTTTCTGTGATATCATTCTGGAGGAACATTGTATCATTTCTTAATGCATGCATTACTAAATGACAATAAAAGAGGACTGTGTGTCCTCATAATCTAATCTAATCTAATTTACAAGGAGCGCAGCCACAAGAAAGAAGCATCCATCATCAAGGACGTCCGTCATCCAGGCCATGCTCTCTTCTCACTGCTGCCATCAGGCAGGAAATACAGGAGCCTTGGTCCCACACTGCCAGTTATTACCCTTCAGCCAGAGTGGATAACGTCACTCTGGACTGATTCACAACCAACAGACTCACTTTCACAGACTTTACAACTGATGTTCTCAAGATTATTTTTTATTTTCTCTGTTTGTCCTACTTGCACATTGGTTGTCAGTCTTTGGTATTTATAGTTTTTAATAAATTCTACTGTATTTCTTTACTTTATTTGTGAATGCTTGCAAGAAAATCAAATTCAAGGTAAAATATATATGTATAGTAATCTACACATACTTTTGATAGTAAGTTTACTTGGAACTTTGGACTTTGATCCTGACTGAAATTCCTCTCAGCCAACATGGCGGCAGCTGAACTAACCATCTGTGAGGAGAGTGCAGATCAGCCCACCAGGAGAGATCCCCGACCATCCAGATTGAAATGTCCTCCTGCACAGCAGACAGATGAGACCATCCCACCTACAGCCGAACTCCTCCCGCACAATCACCACTGCCTTACCGCTGCTGACAGATCCAGTTTGACTGTGAGGGGTAGACTTGCACAGGAAAAGACACTTTCCTTACTCCAAAAAGATATCAACGCTGATCTGGAAGCAGCTGTATTCCAGTGCATGTCAGATTCAAAGGGAGCTTATTGTCATCTGCTCGATCATGTGCGATGAAAAGTGAAAATGTACTTGCAGCAGCATTACAGGTACACAGGAACACACAGAGATTTGCTTATCATATTTGTGGGGACCACGCTATAACAGCTCAGGACATCAGAGTTCAGAGTTCAACTCCGGCATCCTCTGTAAGCACGTTTGTATGTTCCTTCCTGTGTGCAGGAGAGATTCCTGAGCTGCTGCAGTTTCCTCCCACTGTCCAAAATACGCAGTGGTTAGTAACTGGTCATTATAAATTGTCCTGTGGTTAGGCTAAGGTTAAATCGAGGGCTGCTGAGTGATGTGGTCAAAGGGCCAGAAAGCTGTATCTCTAAATAAACTAAAATTAAAAATGAAATGCTGGAGGAACTTAGCGGGTCAGGTAGCATCTGTGGAGAGAAATAAACAGTTGATGTTTTGGGCCAAGACCCTTCATCAGGACAGTAACAGTAGGACAGAACACAGCACCAGGGACACAATGAATTAGCAACATAAATTATACAAAATCATGCTGGAAAGAACACAGTTAAAACAATATAACATAATATAATAAAACTAGACGACCTAACTGACCTTAATCAGAATCAAGTTTAACATCACTGGCATAAGTCATGAAATTTGTCTTACTACAGCAGCAGTACATTGCAATACATAATAGTAAAAACTATAAATTACAGTAAGTACGTATATAAAGCTAAGTTAAATAAATAGTGCAAAAAAAGTTAAAAGAAGAGCAACACCCAAAATGTTGGAGGAATTCAGTGGGTCAGGCAGCACCAATGGAAAGGAATAAACAGTCAACGTTTCGTGCTGTTACCCTTCTTCAGGACTGGAAAGGAAGGAGTGAAGGGAGGAGAAAAAATAGTGAGGTAGTCTTCATGGGTTCATTGTCTATTCAGAAATCCGATGGTGGAGTGGAAGAATCTGATCCTGAACAAGTTGAGTGCTTGTCTTCAGGCTTCTGTACCTTTTCCCTGATGGCAGCAATAAGAAGAGGGCATGTCCTGGCTGATAGGAATCCTTAGTGCTGGATGCTGCCTTTTTAAGGCATCGCTCCTTGAAGATGTCCCGGATGCTGGGGAGGCCAGTGCCTATGATGACGCTAACTGTGTTTACAACTTCCTGCAGCCTATTCCGATCCTGTGCAGTGGCCCCTCCCTCTGTACCGGAGAAACCACCTTAATAATTGTTGCTCCAACAGCTGTGCAACAGAAGGATACATTAAGGCTACTATATAAATGCAGGTGTAGCGGGAATGGATTTGATGGTGTGATCTCCTCTCGCTGTTAGACCTCTTCCATTGGAAAAGCCATCCACTTTCCTCCTAACGGCATTGCCGACCACACAGCCACCGGGATTGAGAAGCGATGAGGGCAATGGGTCATCAGAGGCTATTTTCCACTATTGTTAATATTTATACAGTGGATTCCGGTTAATTAGATCATTGGGTAATCAGGCCAGCTGCTAATTTGGGACAACTCTTATAGGATAAACACTAATCAAGAATGAACTCTTCTTGGGCTTCCAGCCAATAATGTCAATTTTAACCAACATTTTGATGACAAACTCCACCATCTTCATCGGGGATGATGGCTGGAGATGTCTAGTCCAGTGGTATATATACTCAGCTCACGTCATCTGTCCTTCCTGATTGGTTAGTCCTCAGCAAATCAGGTTTTCACTGTCATTCCTTGTTTTAAATCATATTCCAGTTCTCACTTAGAATGAGACCGTTGTTGAAATTCTTATTCTCAAGTCTTATTTCAATGGGTTCCTTCACCAGGCGGTCACAAAAGCTGTCGGTGCAGCACAGTAGTTTTGTGACATCGGAGTCAATCCTGTGGTCACTGTGTATGCAATGTTCTGCTACTGTTGATTTCTCTGGGTAACCCAAACAGATACACATCCCATGCTCTAAATAAGACCAGAGAAATTTTGTTACTGATCATTCTGAGAAATAAACGATAAGGCAAATCAGAACTGTTTTGCTCACTGCAGTTCCAAAGATTCAGGTTTGGAAGACGTCAGAAATGGCCAAGAGTGAAAAGGAAATAATTTCACTACTTCAGTAAGTTAGGAACCACAAAGAATTTGAAGGTATTGACAGCCATCTTGAATGTTACAATAAAGATGAAGATTTGAAGGAAGCGATTGTCAAAAGGATTGTATGAAGGCGGTCTATTATCTGCACTAGTTGTCTGCGCTAGTTTTGTTCATTTATAGTCAGTCAAAAGGAGTTAGCAAGTCAGGAGTGAACGCTGAATTTTACTGTTGATAATTATTAGGAGCTAATAGTTAATTTTATAGCACTGTCGTCTCATTTGTTCTGTATTTCATTAAAATGCTCAATTCATTCCTTAGTTAAACTGTAGTTTGTCATTTTTATACTTTTTTTTACAACTTCCATGAAACTTCAGCTAATTGGGCCAAAATGTACTGGTCCTGATGTGTCCAATTAACCGAAAATAACTGTATTTCCTGCATTCTTGTGCTTCGTTTCCCAATGGGCGTATGTGCAGGCGTGTGTTATAATGAACCCTGGAAGCCCCATAGACTGTAAAGTTTCTGATCGTGCAGGCAAAACAACTGTCTTTCAATGCTAGCCTACAGCCTGTTTCAAAAAAAAATTGCAAGCAATTTTGGGGCCCTTGTCTAAAGAAAGATAGTCATAGAGCCTCACAGTATGGAATCAAGATCTTCAGCCCATATAATCCATGCCGACACGAGGAAATCTGCAGATGCTGGAAATTCAAGTAACACACATAAAAAATGCTGATGCACGCAGCAGGCCAGGCAGCATCTATAGGAAGAGGTACAGTTGACGTTTGTACCTCGACTGTTTGTACCTCGACGTTTGTACTTCGGCCTGAAACGTCGACTGTACCTCTTCCTATAGATGCTGCATGGCCTGCTGTGTTCACCAGCATTTTTTAATCCATGCCAAACTGTTATTCTTCCTAGTTCCATTGACCTGCACCCGGACCAATCCCTCCCCATGTACCTACCCAAACTTCTCTTAAATGGTGCAATATATTCAGCATCCATCGTTTTTGCCGGTAGCTCGTTCCACACTCACAGCACCATCTATGCGAAGAAGTTCTCCCTCAAGTTTCCCTTAAACATTTCATTCTTCGCCTTTAGCCCTGGACCCCTTGTTCTAGTCTTGCCCAACCTCAGTAGTAAAAAACATAGGTGCATTAACCCT
This sequence comes from Mobula birostris, assembly GCF_030028105.1. Taxonomy (NCBI): domain Eukaryota; kingdom Metazoa; phylum Chordata; class Chondrichthyes; order Myliobatiformes; family Myliobatidae; genus Mobula; species Mobula birostris. Next base: position 4,951,854 of record NC_092396.1, on the reverse strand, counting down.
GTCTATACGTACCATCCCTGGAGAAGGTCCAGACAAGATTCTGAAGAATAAAAGACAAAAAATATGAGGAGGTCTTGATGTCTCTGGTCCAGTACTTGACTGATTCAGAAGGATGAAGGACAGATCTCAAAGAAACTTATTGAATACTGGAAGGTCTGGATAGAGTGGACATAAAGAGAGTATTTCCCTCCAGTAGGGAAGTTTAGGATCTAAAAAAATTGACTGCCCAAAACATTGTCTATCTATTTCCCTCCATAGATGCTGCCTTACCCACTGAGTTCCTCCTGTGCCCTTGTACGTCGCTCTAGACCCTAGCATCTGCCATCTCTTGTGTCTCTGTAGAAAAGGGAATCAGCTGATCTATTGGTTCAACACAGACAAAATGCTGGAGGGACTCAGCAGGTCAGGCAGCATCTGTGGAGAGGAATAAGGAGCCAACGTTTTGGACCGAGACACCTCAGGGCTAATTCTCCTCCACAGATTTTTTAAAAATTTCAAAATAGACTTTATTCAAAAATAAAATTATGTACAATAAACCATTCAATGACTCTCAATCCTTTACAGATGTTTCCATTACGGGCTTTACATTTACACATTTTTAGCCACCTACGTAGCACTCTGTTGTTCCCCTCCACCAGTGCTTATTCCCTCCACAGATGCTGCCTGATCTGCTGAGTTCCTCTAGCATTCTGCGGGTGTCGCTTAAAACTTCCAGCTTCTGCAGAATCTCTTGTTGATGAGTAAAGCAAAGGTTGATAGGTTCTTGATTAGTAAGGATGTCAAAGGTTATGAGGAGAACACAAAAGAATGGGGTTGAGCAGGATAATTGATCAGCCATGATGGAACGGCAGAGCAAACTATGTTTTATTTACTTATGGTTTTAAGAATGTATTGTACAGGTTAACAATAGAATGGCAGTGGCGGGGGGAGGGAGGAGAAAGGAGGTTTAGAACAAAAGCTATATGCAGATATGTTGAAGCAGATCAGGTGATAAGGAGCCTGAACAGAGCATTAACAAGACATCTTAAAGAAATAGAATGAAAAGGGGAATTCAGAATGATAATAAGGAACAATAAAAAGGCAGATGATCTAAACTCAGGTAATTGTATATTTTGTTATTTATTTGTTTATTTGTCTGTTTATTTATTTATTTATAGATGCAGAGTAAAGTAGGCCTCTCCACCCATCGAGACGTGCCTTCCAGCAATGAACTGAGACTGTGCACAGGACAATGATCAGTTAACCTACTAACCAGTAAGTCTTTGAACTGTGGCAAGAACATGCAAGCTTTCTTACAGAGGACGTCAGAACTGAACTTCAAACTCCCTCGCCCCGAGCTGTAACAGCGTTGCATTAACTGCTACACTACTGCGGCGCCCTCTGTTAGTTCCAGGGGGTTGCAGGGTGCCTAGATGAAAGATAAAAAGTCATACTTTTCATTTACTTTGAGCCTGATATGGCAGTGGAGGAGACCACAGACATTCCATAAGAACATACAACATAGGCGCAGGATTAGGCCACTGAGCCCATCGTGTCTGCTTCACCAATTCATCATGGCTAATCCATTTCCCTCTCAACCCCAATCTCCTGCCTTCTCCCCATAACCTTTCATGTCCTGACTAATCAAAATCCTATCAACTTCTGCCTTAAATGCACCCGGTGACCTGCCCTTCACAGCCACCTGCGTCAATGAATTCCACAGATTCACCACCGTCTGGCTAAAGAAACTCCTCCTCATCTCTGTTCTAAATGGACGTCCCTCTATTTTGTGTCCTCAGACATTCAGAAGAACGCACAGAGGAGAATAAACAGTCGACGTTTTTGACTGAGACCCTTCATCAGGACCCAGATACGTGAGCTGCTCCAGATTCTGCACCTACAGTCTCTAAACACAACAGATTCTGCAGATGCTGGAAATTTACTGTCTGCGTATGTGTCCTCATAATAAAATTTATTATCATGAGTACTTACCCGTCACCACATACAAAAAGAATCTCAGGGATGTATGCGGTGACTTGTATGTACTCCAATAATAAACTTACTTTGAACTTTGAACTTTGAAATCTAGAGTAGCACAGATAAAGTGCTTCAGGAACTCAGCAGGTCAGGCAGCGTCTATGGAAAGGAATAAGATTACGACCTCTTGTCGTTTCTATCAACAGGGAGCAGGGACCAGCAGCCTGAAGACTCAGGGTTCACAACTCAGGAGCAGTGCACACAAAATGCTGTAGGAACTCAGCAAGTCAAGCAGTGTCTGTGGAGAAGTTTTTACAGCAAGCTGGAATTCACCAACACTGATCTTGGCTTCTATTAAATTTTTATCCATTTATTGAGACACACATGGAACAGGATCTTTCAGCCCTTTCAGCTTCGCTGCCCTGCAAACCTTACTTAACCGTGGCCTAATCACAAGACAATTTACAGTGACCAACTAACTGACCGACTGGGACATCTTTGGACTGTGGGAGCAATCTGGAGCAGGCGAAGAAAACCCACGTAGTCACCGGGAGAATGTACAGGCAGTGGCGGTGAATTTAGATTCCCTGACTGAGATGGTGACATTTATACTGCAGATCCAGAGCAACGCACACAAAATGCTGGAGGGACTCGGTAGGTCAGGCAGCATCGATGGAGAGGAATAAAGAGTCATCAGGACCCTTTATTCCTTTCCATAGATGCCGACCGACCTGCTGAGATACTGCAGCATTTTGTCTGTGTTACCAGCAGCGTCTTGTGCCTACAAAGAACAGGAGAATCTTTCTCTCTGCTACTAACAAGCGTGGAACACTGTTGAAGGCACTAGAGCAACGCAGGCTGCTGTTGTAGCAATGTGTGAATGTGGAGCAGGGAAGCAGCGCCCAGTTAATTAACCTATTGACATTCACCGTCACGGTTTGAGTCTGAAGGTGACCCCCTCCAGGTGGCTATATGCATGGGTTGCTTCTAGCAACAGAATGAAGGCCCAGCATGAGTCGGTGCCATAAAACTGTGCCAATGTCATTATAATTAACTGTTCTTAATTCACCAGAGTGATTAAAGATTAAATTAGCTCTATTTATCATGTGTACATCAAAAGAAATAAAGGCATACTTTTTAAATGGGGGGAATATTCAAAAATTAGAGGTGCAGACGTACTTTAAAGCCCTGATGCAGGATTCCCTAGAAGTTAAACTGCAGATTGAGTTGGTGGTGAGGAAGGCAAATGCAATCTTAGCAGTTATTTCGAGAGGTCTAGAATATAAAAATATGAGGAGGCATTGATCAGACCGCACTCGAAGTATTGCGAGCAGTTTTTGGCCCCTTGTCAAAGAAAAGATGGGCTGGCTTTGGAGATGGTCCAGTGGAGATTCACAAGAAAGATACCGGGAATGAAAGAGTTAATGTATGAGGAGTATTTCATGGCTCTGGGCTGTACTCACTGCAGTTTAGAAGAATGAGGGGGATCCCATTGAAACTTATCGAATATTTTAAGGACAGAGTGGAGAGGATGTTTCCTATAGTGGGGGAATCCAGGAGCAGAGGGCACAGCCTCAGAATAGAGGGACGTCCATTTAGACAAGAGATGAGGAGAAATTTCTTTAGCCGGAGGGTAGTGAATCTGTGGAATTCAGTAGTGGAAGCCAAGTTGTTTGGTACATGTCAGGATGCTGTACGTTGACTGTAGCTCACTGTTTAACACCATCAGTCCTGATCGATAAGCCTCAGAACCTGGGCCTCTGTATTTCCCTCGACTTCCTAACCAGAAGACCACAATCTGTGGGGTTTGATAATAATATCTCCTCCGCTGATGATCAACACTGGCGCACCTCGAGGAAGTGTGCTTAACCCCCGCTGTTCTATTCCCTTGATACACGTGACTGTGTGGCTAGTCATAGCTCAAATACCATCTATAAATTTGCTGATGATCCAACCATTGTTGACAGAATATCAGATGAAGACGAGGGGGCGTACAGGAGTGAGATATGCCAGCTAGTGGAGTGGTGTCGCAGCAACAACCTGGCACTCAATGTCAGTAAGATGAAAGAGCTGATTGTGGACTTCAGAAAGGGTAGGATGAGGGAACACAAAACAATTCTCATAGAGGGATCAGGAGTGGAGAGAGTGAGCAATTTCAAGTTCCTGGGTGTCAAATATCTCTGAGAATCTAATCTGGTCCTAGCACATCGATGCAGCTATAAAGAAGGCAAGACAGCAGCTATAGTTGATTAGGAGTTTGGGAAGATTTGGTTTGTCACCTAAAATGCTCAAAACATCTACAGATGTACTATGGAGAGCATTCTGACAGGCTGCATCACTGTCTGGTATGGAGTGGGGTGCTAATGCACAGGATTGACAGAAGCTACAGAAAGTTGTAAAATTAGTCAGCTCCATCTAGCCTCCTTAGTATCCATGACATTTTCAAGGAGTAGTGTCTCAAAAGGGAGGTGTCCATTATTCAGGACTCCCACCACCCAGGACATGCCCTCTTCTCATTGTTACCATCAGGAAGGAGGTACAGAAGCCTGAAGGCACACATTCAGTGATCCAGGAACAGCTTCTTCCCCTCTGCCATCCAATTCCTGAATGGACATTGAACCCACCGACACCACCTCACTACTTTTTTTTATTATTTCTGTTTTTGCTCTATTTTTTATTTAACTATTTAATATACATATCTATACTTACTGTAATTGATTTACTTGGTTATTTTTTCTTTCTATATTATTATGTATTACATTGTACCGCTGCCACTAGGTTAACAAATTTCACGACATATGCCGGTGATCTTCAACCCGATTTTGATTCTGATATTTAAAGAGGAGATTGATAGTTTCCTGATTAATAAGGGCATCAAAGGTTACAGGGAGAAGAATGGAGCTGAGAGGAAAATTAGATCAGACATGATTGAATGGTGGAGCAGACTCGATGGGCTGAATGGCCTATTTTTGCTCCTCTGTCTTGTGGTCTTATGTTGGAAATCTTGAGCAAGACACACAAAATTCTGTGTTGTATGCAGCAAAACATACAGGAATCTGTCATTGGCAACAGTGAACAATTCAGTCTGAGGTTGTGCTGGGGAAAGCCCACAAGCGTTAACATAGCACGTCCACAAAGTGCAAATTCCAACCCATGCGTCTTGGGAAAGTGGGAGGAAACTGGAGCACCTGGAGGAAACCGGAGCACCTGGAGGAAACCCATGTGGTGATGGAGAGAACGTGCAAGCTCCTTACAGACAATGGCAGGATTTGAACGCCAATCACTGGCGTTGTATAGTGTTATGCTAACCGTTACACTACCGCGTTGCCCTGATACAGCGATTGGTTGCTTTTTTTTCCAAAAATACACTGTATGCATAAAAGATTACTGTATATCCGTGAAATGCAGACGTCAATGTGCATGGTTGCCTTTACATTTAGAGAGTTACTCAGTCTTTACGTTTTCAGTGACTTTGGTTCTATACATTGGTGCTTCATACATTGCAGTTTCAGACTCCTGGGAGAGCACATCTTGCACGGCCTCTCGTGGTCCCAGAACACATCCTACACAATCAGGAAAGCTTGCCAATGCCTCTATTTCTGAGGTGGCAGAAGAGAGCTGGACTGTGCACATCCATGCTCATGTCATTCCGCAGGTGCACAGTAGAAAGCATCCTAACGCTCTGCAAAACTGCTTGGTATGGAAACTGCACTGCAGTGGACAGGAAGGCTCTGGTGTGGGTAGTCAAAACTGCCCAATGCGTCACTGCCACCAGCCTACCCAACTTTAAGTACATATATACAAAAGGGAGCTGAGAAAGAACCAGTAACATCATGAAGGGTCTCACCCACCCTGCTCATGGACTGTTTGTCCCACTCCCATCAGGGAGGAGGCTACGTAGCATCCACGCCAGGACCACCAGATTCTAAATCAGTTACTTTCCCCAAGCAGTAAGGCTCATCAAAACCTCCACCCACTAACCCAGCCCACCACACCCCCAACCACCACTACTTAATCATTTCCTGTCAGTCACCTTGTGTACAGTCACTCCTGTGCCTAGTGTCACTTTCTTCTTCTTCTTCTTCTTGCGCCCTTAACTCCTGGTGGAGTCATCAAGGGGGCCGTCATGTCAAGCTTTGTACCAGCTTTTTGGTGTGCTCATCACGCAGCATGTCTTGGGCATCTGAAACCTGGCGGAGCCCATCCCTCTCCAGGTTTGACCGCAACCGATTTCTTCCAACTAGGTGGCTCGCCTTGGCCGTGAACACGTGGCTGTTACGGTTCATCTGAGAACCTTTCCATCCCGGCCGGTGACTTCATCATGGAAGTCTTTTGCCCAGTGGTGCCGTGTTAACACCACCCCTCACGTGCTTTAGCCCGCCAGCTGAAGCGGTTTACCGGGATATGGCACTTGGAGCCGACACGTGAGAGATTTAGGAGATGGATGAGGACCAGTGATGCCCGTTCACCCTGTCTGGTAGGGAGCAGTATGCCAGACATCAAAGGTACTACCTCTATCCAGAGCCCCCTATACCCCATAAGGTGTCACTTTATGGACAAACAATCAATCTATGTATATAAGCTAATTTATATATTTATATTTATTGTGTTTTTATTATTGTGTCCTTTATCTTATTGTGCTGCACCCTATCCTGAGTAACAATTATTTCATTGTTCTTTACACTTGTGAACTGGAAATGACTTCAAACAATCCTGAATGTTGGCAGTCTGGTACATCCTGTGCACAGAAAAGCATTGCCTCTCACATGGCTTCCTGGGATGATACAAACAGCAAGTGTCTGAGAGGTTTCTATACATGGTTTAGCTCCTCAAAGGCCCTTAGAGTACAGTCCCTCCCCGTAAAGTCTTTGCATTGTTTACCAGCATCACCCTCGAGGACATCTTCATCAGGCATATCCCGTGGCGGTTAGCACCTCGCTCTACAGCGCCAGTGACAGAGTTCAATTCCCGTCACTGTCGGTGAAGAGTTTGTACTGTGTGGGTTTGCTCCAGATGCTCTGGTTTCCTCCCACATTCCACAACTGTATAGTTAATAGGTTAATGACCGTACGAGTGTGATTGGGAGGCTTGTTGGACAAGAGGAGCCTATTACTGTGCTGTATCTCTCAATCAAAACAAAAGGCAGTGCCTCAGGAAGGCAGCACCCAGCACGAGGCCCTCTCACCATCCAGACCAGGCCCTGTCCTCATACGTTAGTGCCAAGACAGCCTAAATCGTGAGGTACGTTCATGAGTCCATGGACCGTTTGCAAATCTGATGGAGGGGAAGAAGCTGTTCCTAAAACATTGTCTTCAGCTTCCTTTACCTCCTTCCTGATGGCAGCAATGAGGGAGGGAGTTTATCCAGATTCATACTTTTAGTTTTATTTAGTAATAGAGTGTGGAGTAGGCCCTTCTGGCCTTTCAAGCCACAACCCTCATCAAACCCGATTATCTCTAACCTAATCATGGGACAATTCTACATTGACCGATTAACCTACCATTCACCTTTTTACTGTGGGAGGAAACCGGAACACCTGGAGGAAATCCATACATTCTATGGGGAGGGCATACAGTTAGCGCTGGAACTGAACTCTAAACTCCAGAATGCCCCAAGCTGTAGAAGCGTCATGCTAACCCCCATGCTACCGCCGGGGATGCTGAGGATATTCTATGAGTCTGTGGTGGCCAGTGCGATCATGTTTGCTGTTGTGTGCTGGGGCAGCAGGCTGAGGGTAGCAGACACCAAAACAATCAACAAACTCATTCGTAAGGCCAGTGATGTTGTGGGGATGGAACTGGACTCTCTCACAGTAGTGTCTGAAAAGAGGATGCTGTCCAAGTTGCATGCCATCTTGGACAATGTCTCCCATCCACTACATAATGTACTGGGTGGGCACAGGAGTACATTCAGCCAGAGACTCATTCCACCGAGATGCAGCACAGAGAGTCATAGGAAGTCATTCCTGCCTGTGGCCATCAAACTTTACAACTCCTCCCTTGGAGGGTCAGACACCCTGAGCCAATAGGCTGGTCCTGGACTTATTTCCTGGCATAATCTACATATTACTATTTAACTATTTATGGTTTTATTATTACTATTTAATTATTTATGGTGCAACTGTAACGAAAACCAATTTCCCCCGGGATCAAAAAAGTATGACTATGACTGTGGATTTCCAACGTCTACAGAATCTCTTGTGTTGATAAGAAAGGGACTCGTCCAGAATGGTGAGGATCCTTAGTGAATGATTAGTATTGAAGACGCCTTAATAGTCACTATTTTAACTCAGTCAGTAAATTCATTCCAGATTGATTACTTAGTCTTCCTCCTTACTTTTGCATGTCTTTGACTTGTTTTCTTATTCACGAAGCCTGGGACCCTGATTTCTCTTTGCATTCTGCTGCACGGTTGGCTAGACTTTTTAATCTTGGTGGCTTTGTTCCTGGGCCTTGCCCAGCATTAAGACAAAAGGCTGTTTAAACTAATAAACTCCCGGCTCTTTCAAATCTGAAACAAAGAGCACAGTGGTGATCAAACAGAATCCAACGCCTTAACATTTTTCCATCTGTGCAAAAAACCAATATTGACCTAAGCCCCCCCACTGCACATCTGCCTCACTAGACAAATAAGGCTCCTGCACAAGAGAGCCTGGGGGTGGTGAAGTTAAAGGAACACAGATAATAGGATCCCCAGGACTGCACTCACCGGCCATCGCATATTCTCTTGTCCTAGCCTGCAGGAATGCGGTTTCCCTCACAGGTCCTGACGCCAAGCGGGCCTGATCCAATGAGCCTGTCTGTGAGGCCACTCATTGTCCTGGAGCAGAGGGGCAGACTGGCCTGAGGTGATGCTGACTGTTGCATCCCCATTCATGGATGGTGGGGCTCTGAGCAAGACAGATCCTGTTAAATTCACATCCACTTATTTACTTAGAGATACATGGAACAGGCCACACTGCCCAGCAACCCACACGTTAACACCAGCCGAATCATGGGACAATTTATAATGACCAACTAACCTACTAACCCGTAACTTTTTGCACTGTGTGAGGAAACCCACGCTCTCAGGGAAAGGACGTATACATTTTCTTACAGAGGACGCTGGAATTGAACTCTAAACTCCAACACTTCGAGCTGTAGCTGCGTTGCTAATCGCTGTTACCGTATCTTTTGTGTGCGTTGCTCAAGATCTCCAATATCAACAAAATCTCCTGTTCACCTCGTAATCTGCACCTCGTAAGACATGAGAATGCCTGACACAGGCCTCTCATGGTTTGAGTCGATGCTCCCTCCCCACTGTTCTTATTTATTTATTTACTTGTTTCCTTATGTATTTATTATTATATTATTATTATTATTATTATTATTATTCACAGAATAAGTTGAATGAATCCAGATTTGATATACTGGTATTAGTAAAACTTGCCTAGAAACCAGTGGATCATCATTAGTATCTTTTTGTTAAAGCAAGAAGGCAGAAACCTCCTCCCCATCATCGAGAACATCTTCAAAAGTCGATGCCACAAGAAGATAGCGTCTGTCACTGAGGATTCCCACCTTCTGGGACATGTTCTTTTCTCATTATTACCATCTGGGAGGAGGTGCAGGATCCTGAAGATCCACACTCAACAATTTAGGAGCAGCTTCTTCCTCTCCACCATCAAATTTCTGGACCCATTGACATCACTTTGTTAGTCCTTTTTTACACCATTTCTTTATTTTATAGTAATTTTATGATTTGCACTGTTCTGCTGCCACAAAACAGAAATTTTTGCATTATCTAATTCAGTGACAATGAATCAAATTGTGATTCTGAGTGAAGGAATGCCAAGCTGAAAAGACAGTACATTCCCCTCTGCCATCAGATTTCTGAATGGACATTGTACCTATGAACGCAGGGGTCAGGGGTCATCAGGTATGTGAAGTTACCATTACTAGAGAGAAGATTCTTGCGACACTGAAAGGTCTGAAGGTAGATAAGTCAAGTGCACCAGATGGTGTACACCCCAGGGTTCTGGAAAAGGTGGTTGAGGAGATTGTGCAGGCATTAGTAATGATCTTTCAAGAATCGTTAGCTTCAGGAATGGTTCTGGAAGACTGGAAAATTGCAAATATCACTCCACACCATAGGATGTTTCCTATGGTGGGAGAGTCTAAGACCAGAGGAATAGAAAAGCGTCCTTTTAGAATGATGGTGAGGCGGAATTTCTTTAGCCAGAGAGTGGCGAATCTGTGGAATTCTTTACCAGAGGCAGCTGTGGAGGCCAAGACCTTATGTATATTTAAGGCAGAGGATGATAGATTCTTGATTGGTCAGGACATGAAGAGATCTGAGGAGAAACAGGAGATTGGGGCTAAGGGGGAAATTGGATTAGTCATGATGAAATGGCGGACCAGACTCAATGGGCCAAATGGTCTACTTCTGCTCCTATATCTTATGGACTTATGGTTTGAACACTAACTCTCTAACTTCTGGTAATTTCTATCCCCTCCTCTTCTCTGTTTATCATTTCCCCACTCCAGCTTCCCTCTTACCCCCTCTCACCTGCTTATCATCTCCTTCTGGGGTCCTACCTTCTTCCGCTTCTCCCTTGGTCCACTCTTCTCTCCTATCAGATTTCTTCTTCTTCAGCTCTTTACCTCTTCCACCTATCACCTCTCAGCTTCTTTCTTCATTCCCCCCCCCCACACACACCCACCTTCCTCCTCACCTGGTCTCACCTATCATCTGCCAGCTTTCAATTATTTCCACCCCCCCCCCACCTTCTTATTCTAGCTTCTGCCCCCTTCCTTTCCAATCCTGATGAAGGGTCTCAACCTGAAACTGAATCAGAATCAGGTTCAAGATCGCTGGTTAACCCCTTCCGTACCGGATGCAGCGATTCAGATTGACGGGTTTACTCTACACCGTCAGGATAGATCTATAGCAGAGGTGGAGCAGTATGCCTCATGATCAACTCTTCTTGGTGCACAAACATATCAGTGCTGTCCCAATTCTGCTCACCAGACCTGGAATATCTAGCGGTTAAGTGTCGTCCTTTTTACTTACCAGGGGAGTTCTCTGGGGTCGTTCTGGTAGCAGTTTATATTCCACCTCAGGCCAATGTCGAGCAGGCTTTAGATGATCTAAGCAATGGGACACAGGATACAGCACACTCTAACGCCTTCACCATAGTTTTGGGAGATTTTAACCAGGCCCAGTCTGAAAAAAAGTCACTAAGCAATTACCATTGACAGATCACTTGCAATACCAGAGGAAACAACACACTGGACCATTGCTACACCACCATCAGGAATGCCTACCGTGCTATTCCACATCCTCACTTTGGGAAGTCTGATCACCTGGCTGTACCTCTACTCCCTGACTATAGGCAGAGACTGAAAACTGCAGCACCAGCAGTGAGGACTAAGAAGGTTTGGACAAGGGAAGCACAGGAGCGCCTACAGGACTGCTTTGAATCAGTGGACTGGACTGTATTCAGGGATTCATCTTCGAACCTGGATGAGTATGCTGCAGTTGCTACTGACTTCATTAAAACCTGTGTGGATAAGTGTGTTATTACAAAGACTTACTGTACATTCCCAAAGCAAAAGCCGTGGATGAACCAGGAAGTACGTCGTCTGCTGAAGGCTAGATCTGTGGTATTCAAGTCTGGCGACCCAGGCCTGTACCAAAAAAACAGGTATGATTTACAGAGGGCAATGTTAAGGCAAAGAGACAATTTTGAACAAGGTTGGAGGCAACATTGGATGCACGGCAACTCTGGTAGGGTTTGCAAAGGATTTGTAGGGTCCTACAAAGCTTTCTATGCCCACTTTGAAAGGGAGAATACAACTACAGCTGTGAAGATCCCTGCTGCACTTGATGACCCTGTGATCTTTGTCTCAGAGGCCGATGTTGGACTGTCTTTAAAGAAAGTGAACCCTTGCAAGACATCAGGTCCCGATGGAGTACCAGGTAAGGCTCTGAAAACCTGCGCCAACCAACTGGCGGGACTATTCAAGGACATTTTCAACCTCTCACTGCTATGGGTGGAAGTTCCCACTTGCTTCAAAAAGGCAACAATTATACCAGTGCCTAAGAAGAATAATGTGAGCTGCCTTAATGACTATCGCCCAGTAGCACTCACATCAACAGTGATGAAATGCTTTGAGAGGTTGGTCATGACTAGACTGAACTCCTGTCTCAGCAAGGACCTGGACCCACTGCAATTTGCCCATCACCACAATAGATCAACGGCAGACGCAATCTCAGTGGCTCTTCACACAGCTTTAGACCACCTGGATAACGCAAACACCTATGTCAGGTTGCTGTTCATTGACTATAACTCAGCATTTAATGCCATCATTCCCACAATCCTGATTGAGAAGTTGCAGAACCTGGGCCTCTGTACCTCCCTCTGCAATTGGATCCTGGATTTGCTAACAGAAGACCACAATCTGTGCAGATTGATGATAACATATCTTCCTCGCTGACAATCAACACTGGTGCACTTCAAGGGTGTGTGCTCTGTATATACAGTCCTCCATACCCCTACTCTGTATATACACATGACTGTGTGGACAGGCTTAGCTCAAATACCATACATAAATTTGCTGACGATACAACCATTGTGGTAGAATCTCAGGTGGTGATGAGAGGGCGAGCAGGAGTGAGATATGCCAACTAGTGGAGTGGTGCCGCAGCAACAACCTGGCATTCAATCTCAGCAAGACAAAAGAGCTGATTGTGGACTTCAGGAAGGGTAAGACAAAGGAACACATACCAATCCTCATAGAGGGATCAGAAGTGGTGAGAGTGAGCGGCTTCAAGTTCCTGGGTGTCATGATCTCTGAGGATCTAATCTGGTCCCGAAATATCAATGCAGTTATAAAGAAGGTAAGACAGCGGCTATACTTTGTTAGGAGTTTGAAGAGATTTGGCATGTCAACAAATACACTCAAAAACTTCTATAGACGCACTGTGGAGAGCATTCTGACAGGCTGCATCACCGTCTGGTATGGGGGGGGGGTGCTACAAAAGAATCTGCAAAGAGTTGCAAATCTAGTCAGCTCCATCTTGGGTACTAGAAAGTACCCAGGACATCTTCAAGGAGTGGTGTCTCAGAAAGGCAGCGTCCGTTATCAAGGACCTCCAGCACCCAGGACATGCCCTTTTCTCACTGTTACCATCAGGTAGGAGGTACAGAAGCCTGAAGGCACACACTCAGCGATTCAGGAACAGCTTCTTCCCCTCTGCCATCCGATTCCTAAATGGCCATTGAAGCTTTGGACACTACCTTACTTTTATAATATACAGTATTTCTGCTTGTTGCACACATTTTTAAAAATCTATTCAATATACCTGTAATTGGTTTACTTATTTATTGTTATCATTTTATTTATTTATTTGTTTGTTTGTTTATTTATTTATTTTCTCTTCTATATTATGTATTGTATTGAACTGGTGCTGCTAAGTTAACAAATTTCACGTCACATGCCGGTGATAATAAACCTGATTGTGATTCTGAGCATATGTCACAAAATTTGTTAACTTTAGGGTAGCAGTACAATGAAATATAAGATAAATAAATGTAGGGAAAACATGGAATTACAGTAACTATATGTGTTTATTTAGTAGTTAAGGTAAAATAAGTAGCACAAAAATCAGAAATAAAAAAGTGAGGTAGTGTTCCTAGGTTCAATGTGCATTTAGAAACAGGGTGGCAATGGGGAAGAAGCTGTTCCTGATTCATTGAATTTCAAGTTTCTGCAACTTACTTCGATCTTCTGCAGTAGCCCCCCGACCCACCCACCAGACAGTGATCCAGCCAGTCAGAATGCTCTCCATGGTACACTTGTAGATGTTTTCGAGTGTTTTAGTTGGCAAACCAAATCTCCTCAAACTCCTCATGAAATACAGCTGCATCGATTTGTTGGGTCCAGGTTCGGTCCTCAGAGATGTTGACACCCAGGATCCTGAAATTGCGCACTCTCTCCATCAGCTGTTTATTCCTCTCCATAGAAGCTGTTCCTCTGACATACAGTTCTACTCACCCTGTTATAGGAAGGACGTCAAGGCTTTGGAGAGGGCACAAAAGAGGTTTACCAGGATGTTGCCTGGATTAGAGGGCATGTTCTATAACGACAGGGTTGTCTTCTGTAGAGAGATGGACGCTGAAGGGAGATCTGATAGAGGTTTAAAAGATTACGAGAGGTATAGATAGAGTAGACAGACAGGATCTCCTTCCCAGGATTGAAATGTCAGATAGCAGAGGCTATGTATTTCAGGTGAGAAGGGGTAATTTCAAGGATGTGAGGGACATGTTTCTTAGGCAGAGTGCTGGGTGCCCGGAATGTGCTGCCTGGGGTGATGGTAGAGGTAGGTAGATTGGGGACTTCTAAGAGACATTTAGATAGGCACATGTGGGTGTGTGGGTAGTGAATAGTGGCTCCATATGTCACTACTACAGGGTGTGACGATCCTGCCTTACACGAGTCCCGGGCTCAGCTGGCTCCGGCTGACAGTACCCGGTATGGGCCCCTATCCAGGGTAACGGATCCCACTGCCTTGTGGGTATCTTCGGGAGAAGAGAAGGCTGAGGAGTAAACCCTACACAAATCCGGAGTGGAGCCCCTAAGGTGGTTGGATGACGTATCATGTCACCTCCCGGCAGCTCCTGCAGCCAAGCTGATGTAAAATGGACTGCTTCTCATTCCTATGGACCACATCCGCGAGGCCGAGAGGGGGATCTTGACGTCTGGGCAGCCCAGGATCTCCATATTCATCGGCCAGGTCTGCGCCCCAGAACAGGCACAACCATTGTCTACTTAGACAGATGGAGCCATTGTTAGATAGACACATGCATGTGAAGTAAATGGAAGGATACGGACATTGTGTATGGAGAGGCAATTAGTTTAGTTGGCCGATTGATTACAAATTTAATTGGTTCAGCACAACAATGTGGAGCTAAAGGCCTGTTCCCGTGCCGTGCTGTACAGTCCTACGTTCTCTGACATTGTATGTGCTGCTTCAGATTTCTAATATCTGCATTCTCTCATTTGTCTCCTGTTGCTTGGGATATCACAAATTGTTCCTTGGTGTCTGTTTTGACCATGCAAAGCGAAGTAATAGATCCCAGTACCTAACCTTCCCATCAAAGAGTACTGGTGTCGCATTATGGGGCCTCACAGCAGACAGAAGCCCTGTATCACACATTGTAAACTCCAGGCTGTAAATTCAGGCTCCCGTACATCAAATGCACCATCGCTATCTGGTGCTGGAAGAACTTTTAGTGTTTTATGACAGTTGATGTCTGCCCACGCCAATAAAATCACCTTTTCAAGCAGAGACTCCCGTTCATTCACTGTACAACTGACTGCTGTAAATGGCATTACAGGTGGATTAATGTGCAGCTTGGTTTGTTTAAACAGTTATTAAGAAACTGCTCTCTTCTTAAACAAGTCTCCGAACTTCTCATTAAGTTAGCAATGATAACAGAAGGTAAAGGGTTATGGGGCAAAGAAGGGAGAATTCTGTTGGGAAAAAAATCAGCCATAATTGAATGAGAGAGTAAAATTGATGGGCAGAATGGCCTACGTGGATGTCAGGGTGGAGATGTAAGGAGGTGTAAGGTGCTCTTTCCCTAGCCTGCAGCACACTCTTGGGCTTAGGCCCCTGATCAGAGTCACGTGAAACCATGGGAGCAGGCGGTAGATGGTCATGTGAGCAGCTGATCAGATTCAGGGTTAATATCACCAGCATAAATCATGAAATTTGTTGACTTTGCAGCAACAGTAGAATTCAATACATAATAATAGAAAACAAACTGTGAATTACAGGAAGTATATATATATATATTAAATAGTTAGATTAATTAAGTGGTGAAAAAATAGAAATAAAAAGGTAGTGAGGTAGTGTTCGTGGGTTCAATGTCCACTTAGAAATCAGATGGCAGAGGGAAGAAGCTGTTCACGAATCATTGGGTGTGTATCTTCAGCCTTCTGTACCTCCTGCCTGATGGTAGCAAAGAGAACAAGGCATGACCTGGGTGATGGGGGTCCTTAATGACAGGCGCCTCAGTTTTGAGAAAGTTCTTTTCACAAGTCCTGATTATGCGACGACTGACGCCAGGCAGACAATCTCTGAAGAGTATTGATATTGGCTGGGGTCACCCGTCTGGTAAAGACACTGCCCAGAAGAAGGAAATGGCAAAACAGTTCTGTAGGAAAATTTGCCAAGGTCGATCATGGTTATGAGACTGTGATCACCCACATCATACAACACGGTACATAAAGATGATAATGATGATGATATTTTATGGTGTTACCAATCTGGGGAAGGCTAGTGAGGAAGACTGGGGTGGCAGTGGGTAGCAGAAGGGTGTGGAATTCCTACAAGTTTCCTTCATTATGCAATGTGGAACTTAGAACATGGAACAGTACAGCAGAGCCTGGACCTCTTCCCTCATGGTGTTGTGCCAATCTATATAAACTTGCTCCATGATTAATCTAAACCCACCCTCCTACGCAGCCCATAATTCCCCATTTTTCTATCATCCACGTGCCTATCTAAGAGTTTCTTAAAATCTACCTCTTCCACCACCCCGGCAGACTGATCCACACATCCACCACTCTCTGTGTAAAAAGCTTACTCTGACACCCGCTTATACTTTCTTCCGCTTGCCTTAAACAGACGTCCTCTGGTATTAGCTACTTGTTTGTTATGTGCTACACCTTGCCCAAGGGTGACATGCAGGCTAGAGAAGGGAAGGGGTGCCTTACACCTCCTTTGGTAGAGGCGTATCTCCACCCCACCACCCGGATTGGCCATTGCCCTGGGAAACACGGACCGGTCCAAAATGTCGACTGTCCATCTCCGGCCACTGACCCACTGAGTTGCTCCATCGCCTTTGTGTGTCACTCTAGGTTCCAGCATCTGCAGTCTCTTGTGTCTCCGTGGGGTGACTATTGCAGGCAACGTTACATGTGGATCTTCTCCATGGATTGTCACCTTGTCGTGGTGGAGAAGCTTGTGTGGTCCTGTGATGCCGAGAGCAATGTCGTCTGGAGCTATGCTCTTGGTAGGGTCACCCATGGCGGTAAGGTCGAAAGTGAGGTCCCTGACAAAGAACAATCCAACCAAGACCTCAATGGTGGAACAGGTGGACGAAGTTACTTCGAACTCAACGGCTGTGAAGGCGGATGAAGGCTGCAACAAATCCATCAGCTCTAATCGTTGTGGTTTCCATGCCATTGGAATCAGTTAGATGATTTGTGAAGTATCGTGTGCTTCTTGGAGTGCAACATCAAGTACACGTTAAACAAATACACGCACAGGCGGCTTTGCTCTGTGGGACACTTCTTCAGAATGAAGATCATCATCCTCGACCTTGAAGGATAGCCACGACGACAACATGCGGATCAATTATGCCAGTTTGCTTTGTTTAAATAGCTATTAAGAAACCGTTCTCTTAAACAACTCTCCCAACTTTTTGCTAAGCCTTAGCAATTATAACAGCGAGGTGTGATGTTTGGTATCTTGTCCTTTCTCAGCAGAGACCCTCCTGAGCTGGTGGGGGGCAGAATCACAACGTGTGAGGGCACCACAGTATGTAGCGTTCTGCGCAATGCTATCACAGCTCGGGGCATTGGAGTTCAGAGTTCAATTCCAACATCCCCTGTAAGAAGTTTTTGTAGTTTCTCCCCATCACCGCATGGGTTTCCTCCAGCGGCTCTGCTTTCCTCCACAGTGCAAAGACATACCGGTTAGTAGATGAATTGGTCACGGTAATTGTGTTTAGACGAGGGTTAAATCGGTGGGTTGCTGGGTGATGTGGCTCATTAGGCCGGAAGAGCCTGTTCCACACTATATCTCTGAATCAGGGGGTCCCAACTTTTTAATCCAAAGACCAATACCATTAAGGAAGTGGTCTGTGGACCCCAAATTGGGAACCACTTCTCTCAATAAATAAATGCCTCCGGTTACTGCTGCTGGAAGAGAAGGAATGAACGTGAAATGGCATTCCATTTGGGGAGAAAATTCAAAAATTTGGGAAGAAAATTCAAAAATCAGAAGTGCAAAGGGACTTGGGGGTCCTCGTGCAGGATACCCTAAAGGTTAACCACCAAGTTGGATTGGCGGTAAGGAAAGCGAATGCTATGTTGGCATTCATTTCAAGAGGAATAGTGTATAAGAGTAAGGAGGTATCGATGAGGCTCTATGGGGCATTAGTGAGACCTCATTTGGAATACTGTGTGCAGTTTTGGGCCCCCTTTCTTAGAAAGGATATACTGATGTTGGAGAGAGTTCAGAGAAGATTTACAATGATGATTCCTGGAATGCAGGGGCTAACATATGAGGAGCGTCTGTCGGTTCTTGGACTGTATTCATCAGAGTATAGAAGAATGAGAGGGGATCTCATAGAAACGTTTCGAATGTTGAAAGGGTTGGACAGAGTAGATGTGGAAAGGTTGTTTCCCTTGGTGGGAGAGTCCAGGACAAGAGGCCATAGTCTTAGAATTAGAGGGTACCCAGTTAAAACAGAGATGAGGAGAAATTTTTTTAGCCAGAAGGTCGTGGATTTGTGGAATTCGTTGCCACATACAGCTGTGGAGGCTCGATTATTGAGGGTGTTTAAGGAGGAGGTTGACAGGTATCTAATTAGTCAGAGTATCAAGGGATATGGGGAAAAAGCCAGAAATTGGAACTAGATGGGTGAATAGTTTAGCTCATGGGGGAGCTGCGGAGCAGACTCGACGGGCTGAATGGCCTACTTCTGCTCCTTTGTCTTGTGACCTTGTGATTCCGGAATGTTTTACTCAGGACCAGCTTATTCCCATCCCTCTGCCATCAGATTTCTGAACGGACAATGAACCCACAAACGCTACCTCAGCAGTTTTCCCTCTCTTTTTGCATTACTTACTTACTTTAATTTTTTAAAGTATATAACCACCTTATTGTAATTTACAGTTTTTATTATTGCGCATTATGCAGTGTACTGCTGCCGCAAAACGGCAGATTTCACGGCACATAGAACATAGAACAGTACAGCAGATTACAGGCCCTTCGGCCCACAATGCTGTACCAACCCTCAAATGCTGCCTCCAATATAACCCCCCACCTTAAATTCCTCCATATACATGCCAGTGATATTAAGGCTGATTCCGACTCTGAATGCTTTCCATGTCCCATTCGGAATCACGTTTGACAACGGCTGCTACCAAAAGGCAGTACCGCAGTAATAAATATCTGGGGAACAAGTACCAGCAGTACCGCAGTAATAAATATCTGGGGAACAAGTACCAGCAGTACCACAGTAATAAATATCTGGGGAGCAAGTACCAGCAAGTACCAGCAGTACCACAGTAATAAATATCTGGGGAGCAAGTACCAGCAAGTACCAGCAGTACCGCAGTAATAAATATCTGGGGAGCAAGTGCCAGCAAGTACCAGCAGTACCGCAGTAATAAATATCTGGGGAGCAAGTACCAGCAAGTACCAGCAGTACTGCAGTAATAAATATCTGGGAAGCAAGCTCCCATGAACAGCAGGACAGTAATGTCTAGATGGTCTGTTTCTCACAAGCACACAAGAACGGAGAGCAGGATGTAGTATCCAATCCCTCTCACGACTGATTCTCTCCTTCTGGAACATAGGATATAGGACATAGAACATATCGTAGAAAATAGATCATAGTCAGTACAGCACAATACAGGCCCTTTGGCCCACTAAATTGCATCAGCCCCATAACCTCCTCCACAGTCAATCTAATCCTTCCTTCCTACATCACCCTCCATTTTTCCGTCATCCATGTGCTTAGTAAAGAGTTTCCCAAATGTCCGTAATGTACCTGCCTCTACTACCACCCCTGGCAGGGTATACCACACACCCACCGCTCTCTGTGTAAAAAAAACTTACCTCTGACATTCCCCCTATACTTTCCTCCAATCACCTTAAAATTTGATAAGAGATATGGATAGAGTGGACATCCATTTACGCCCTGGGTAAAGGTCTTTGACTGTCCACTCTATCTATGTCATGGCCCCCACTGAAAAGCAGCAGACATCTAAGTTTCGGTGCTCCTGTTCCCCGGAGTACGGTTAGCTGCCACTGTCCCTTTAAGACTCAGCCTGACAATTATTCCCTGCCACATTCATTCATGGAAAGCCTGTACTTAAAGACCTCATCCTGAGCACTCAGTGCTCAATCATAGGAGTTCCATTTCTAGTGCTACTGTTTGTGATTTTGACTTTGGATTTTGTTTGCGTTGTCTTGTTCCATCTGAGTCTGAGATAATTCTAAATACTTCTCTGCACTTGGGTTCACCGCCGTTCCTAGCTCTCCCGTAACAATTTATGGCACTTTTCACCTTGTACACCTCTATCAAGTCATTTCTCGTACTCCTTCGCTCCAGACAGAAATCCCTAACTAGCTCAGCCTATGTTTATAGAACATGCTCTCTAATCCAGGCTGCATCCTGGTAAATCTTCCGTAGTGGTGTTAGGAATGAGAAGGGGGCAAGTCCTAGACAGTGAGGGTCCTTTGTGTTGGATGCTTCCTTCTTGAGTCACAGCCTATTGAAGATGTGCTTGGTGGTGAGGAGACTGGTGCCTGTGATGGAACTGGTTGTGTGTATATCTCTCTGCAACCTCCTGTGATGCTGTGCATTCGAGCCTGTATACCAGACTATGATGGAACCAGTCATCATGCTCTCCACCAGACATCTGTCAATATTTGATAGTCTTTGGTGATATACCCAATCTCCTCAAACTCCAAAAGAAATCTAGCCACTGGAATGGACAGCTTCTGTTACAAGGAGAGATTGGATAGGCTGGAATGGTTTTCAATGCAGCCTTTAGACTAAGCGACTTACAGAGGTTCACAAAATTACGAGGGACATAGATAAGGTAGTCTGATACAATATTTTTCATGAAGGTACAAATGCTTGAGAATATGAGTTTATGATGTGAGGAGAAATATTTAAAATTATCTCAGCTGGCAGTGGATGGGTGGAACAGCGAAGATGGTAGAGGCAGATATAATCACAGTGACTCGCTAATCCAGTGACACTGTCCCAGTGATGCTCTGTCCAGTGACTTTCGGTCCAGTGACTTTCTGTACTCGTGACACTCTGTCCCGTGACTCTCTATAATCCAGTGACACTCTTTTCCAGTGACATTCTGTCCCAGTGACTCTCTAATCCAGTGACGGTCTGTCCAGTGACTCTTTAATCCAGTGGCATTCTGTCCTAGTGAAACTCTGTCCTAGTGATACTCTGCCCAGTGACTCTCTGTCTAGTGAGACTCCACCCCAGTGCACTCTGTCCCTGTGACACTCCATCCAGTATACTCCACCCTAGTGAAACTTTCCAGTGAGACTCCACCCCAGTGACACTCAGCCCCGGTGACTCTCTAATCCAGTGACATTGCATCCTGGTAACACTCTGTCCCAGTGTCAATCTATCCCAGTGACAAACTGTTTTAGTGACATTCTGTCCCAGTGACTCTCTAATCCAGTGTCACTCTGTCCAATAACACTCTATCCCTGTGACATTCTGTCCTAGTGACTCTCTAATCCAGTGATACTCTGTCCCAGTGACATTCTGTCCTAGTAACACACTAATCCAGTGACACACTGTCCCAGTGACACTCTGTCCCAGTGACACTCTGTCCAGTGACTCTCTGTCCAGTGACTCTCTGTCCCAGTGACACTCTGTCCAGTGACTCTCTGTCCAGTGAGACTCCACCCCAGTGATGCTATGCCCCAGTGACATGGCATCCCAGTAACACTCTGTTCAGTGACTTGCTGTCCCAGTGACATTCTAATCCAGTGACTCTCTGTCCGGTATCACTCTGTTGTTGTAGTGACACTCCCGGTGAACGTTCTATATGAAACGAAACCACCTGGGTTATGTTGGGAGCGGGTTTGTTTCCCAGACCCTCACCAGTATCAGTTTATCAGTTTATCATTAAGGTGCATTGGCTAAGATAAACACAGAATTCAGGAAATATGAAATGGATTCGAGGCAGGCATGTGTCCTGATGAAGGGTCTCAGCCCTAAGCGTCAACTGTTTACTCTTTTCCATAGATGCTGCCTGGCCTGCTGAATTCCTCAGCATTTTGTGTGTCTTACTTTGACTTCCAGCATCTGTAGAATTTCTCTTGTTGGAGGTGGGCATGTTTGTCTTGTGTGCATCTACACCCCACGCTCCTCCAGTGCCCAGGGTTACGATCCCAGTATTGATTCCCAACTTTAATTAAAATCTTAAAGCAGAGGTCAGGATGACAGGCTCACCAGTAGGGAGGTGGCTGTGGATTTAGTGCAAGGTGGAGAGGCTCTGTGCAATTTGCTGATGGACGGTGTTACATGCTGGCTGTCTTTGTTTGAAACATATTTAAGTTTGCTAACGACACCACTATTGTGGGCTGAATATGTCTGAACTTTGAACTTTGATTTGTTGTTTCTCATTAAGTTGGGAGTTATGAGTCCTGGGCTCACACAGAGGATGGATAACGGAGACTGCTGTAAATACTGACAGAAACAGAAAATTAACATTCCCACTGGCTGCATATTTTACACTCTCCCGAGGAGCCTCTTGCTTCAGGAAAGAACATTTCTTTCCACGCTGAGAGAAGAGACCTTGGGGCAGTGAGCTGTGAAGCTTATTAACTAGGCCGAGACGCACTGCCAGCAGGAAGCTCCCACACCCCCGAGTGAGGACCACCGTGCAGATAAAATGTGGAGCGAAGGACCAGGAGCGATGCTTTATTGGAATGCACTGTGTCTAATCCAGATCAGAGCAAATATTAGTATTAGAACGTACAGCAGGGCATTACAGCCTCTTCAGCCTATAATGTGCTAGCCTACTCTCAGATCAATTGAATCCTTCCCTCCCGCATAGCCCTCCATTTTTCTATCATCCATGTACCTATCTAGGAGTTTCTTAAAAGTCCCTAATGTACCTGCCTGTACCACCATCCCCTAGCAGTGCCTTACACGCACCCACCGCTCTCTATGCCGAAGTACTATGAAAAGCTTGTATGCATACTGTCCATGCAGATCAGATCATTACACAGAGTATTGAGGCAGAACAATAACAGAAAGCAGAATAAAGTGTAACAGCTAGAGAGAGAGTGCAGTGCAGGCAGACAATAAAGTGCAAGACCACGACAAGGTAGATTGCGAGGTCTAGAGTCCATCTTCTCATACTTGGGAAACATTTAATGGTCTGCTAACAATGGGAAGATGTCCTTGAGCCTGCTGGTATGTGTATCTTCTGCCCAACGGAAGAGGAAGGAAGGGACAATGTTTGGGGTGGAGGGGGGGGTCTTTGATTATGCTGGCAGCTTTACGTAGGCAGCGAGGAGTGTAGGCAGAGTCCATGGAGGGGAATTGTTTTCTTGATGTACTGAGGTACGTCCACAATTCTCTATACGCTCACATGCAGAGCAGATACCACACCAAGGCGTGGTGCATCCAGATAGGATGCTTTCTACGGTGCATTGATACATATTGGGGAGGGTCCAGGGCGATATGCTGAATTGCAGTAGCCTCCTGAGGGAGTATGGAGTTAAAAGGACATCCTGTTCGGATAATTTCATCCCCAACTTCCGGAGCAGTGGAAGTACCTGTCATGAGCCCTACGTCCCTCTGCCACGTACTGTAGACCACTGGACTTCTAGATTTCTCGAGCAGCTGCATTTACTAATCGTTGCCACCTTTTCTGAAGTAAATTGTAGTAAATTATCACCGCTGACAATGAGGAGGTGAGCGAAGGTGAAGGAAATTCGCGGGGTGAACCATGTTGGTACGTTGCGGTGTCGACACAGGTAGAGTGAGCCATTTGGGGAGGAGAAATCGAGACAGAGGAGTTCCGATGCCTGAACAACTGGCCCGGGTGCAAGGTTGGATCACTCTGGGTGCCGAGCCGATTTGGAGAAATCGAGAGCGGCTTCGGGCTGGGCAGTGACATCTGGGCCTGGTGCGAGTCGCTGAACGGTGTGTTCTAGGCCTGGAGCTTTTCGCTGCAGCAGTGCCCAGGTCTTAATGCAAGGTATAACATGTTGCTTGGACAATTTAACTGACATACTGCAAAGACAGGGCATCAGGATCAGAGGCGAGAGCTGATTTCACTCGTACTCCTGCAATGTTCACTCCTCTCTCCATGGTGCTACGAAGACTGCCCCCGGCTTCTTTGCTCTGTGCCCACTAACATGATGGTCTGATACCAAGGCTTGGGCTTGTTCAGCACCGCTCCGGGGTTCCAATCTAAGGACTCTCTTTGGTTCAGAATGTTTTTGCTTGCTTCTATTTGCATGATTTGTGTTTTTTATTCCCTTGCTCTGCGCAACGGCTGCTGGTCTTCATTTTATTCAATTTTAAAATTCGGTTCTTTTGGGTTTCTTGCCCTACGGCTGCCTGTAAGCAGACAAATCTCATTGTACAATTTATGCATTCTTTGATAATAAATTCACTTTGAATCTTTGATGAGCGCTGATTGCAGAATCCACGTGCTTGTGAAGAATGAATTGTCTCGTGGTTTCGCTCGGACCGGCCTCCGAGGCTTTGTTGGTATTCCAATATATCACTTCTTGTTTCCATCTCTTCACGCCATTCCTCCGCAGCTGGGTTGAGTCATTGTCAGTGCTCACTGTGACAGGGTCTGCTGTTCCTCCTCACTGGGCTCAGTCCTGCCAGTGACCACTGTGTCAGTAAAATCTCCATTTCCACGCACAAAATGAAGGAAGGCTTTCTTCCATTACCCGCTGCTCCTATTAACCCTCTACCTGCAAGATGAATCGGAATCTGCTCCATCAACGGCCCTTCCTGTCAAAGTGGAGTTTACTGTCATAAGCATGTGCCCAGGTGCAAGGAAAAACTTCCTTGCAGCAGCATCACAGGGACAGAGCATCAGATAAGCAGCGTTCAGAAGGAAAACACAAACTGTACAGGTACAATAATATCATTTACGGAGCCCCTAGATTTTGGAGAGGGCTTTGGAGAGGATCCAGAGGAGGCTCACGAGAATAATTCCAGGAATGAAAGGGTTAACATAAGATGGACGCTTGATAGTTCTGGACCTGTACTCGCTGGAGAATGAAGGGGGATCTCATTGAAACCTGCTGAATATTGAAAAGCCAAGATAGAGTGGATGTGGAGAAGAATACTTGGGGAGTCTAGGACCAGAGGGCACAGCCCCAGAATAGAGGGACGTTCCTTCAGGACGGAGATGAGGAGGAATTTCTTTAGGTAGAGGGTGGCGAATCTGTGGAATTCATTACCACAGATGGCTGTGGAGGCCAAGTCAATGGGTATATTGATACGTTGGGAGGTTGATAGGTTCTTGATTAGTCAGGGTGTCAAAGGTTATGGAGAGAACGTAGGAGAATGGGGTTGAGAAGGATAATAAATCAGCCATGATGCAATGGTAGAGCAGATTCGATGGGCTGAATGGCCTAATTCTGCTCCTATGACTTATGGTCTTATGGATAGTTATATGGAAGGCCAGGACTGAGTGGGTTATTGGTTAGAGCATTGGTTGGCCTGGACTGTTTGGCCTGTTTAGATTTCTGTTCCTCTGTTTTGTTACATTTGTGGTTTTCCAATTCAGAATCAGGTTTATTATCACTAACAGATGTTGTGAACTTTATTGTTTTGCAGCGTAAGTACAGTGCAATACAAAAATAAACTATAAATTACATTAAGAAATACAGTATATATAAAAAAATTACATGTTGAAAAAGAGAGCAAAAATAGTGAGGTAGCGTTCATGGGTTCAAGGAGCACTCAGAAATCTGATGACAGAGGGGAAGAAACTGTCCTGAAACATTAAGGCGGGAGGAGAAGATGATGGCGCATCACAGCGCGCGCGGCCTCTCCAGTGATGAATATCTGTTATCTGTCAAGTAGGGTGCCGTGCACAATTCTGATTTGATGGAGACAGTCATGGGAGCACAGAGGAACATCTGGTGAAACTTCTGAAATGCCTGTTTCGCTGTCGCCGCTACTGTGTGATCTGAAATCCCCGGACGGGAAGGCCCCGAGTCCTCGGCTTTGCTTGTTGCTCAGCGGCTGGGGTGGGGTCGAGGCGCTCAGCAGAGATGGTGCTCGATGCTCGGTGTTGGAGGGCTGGTCAGAGGTTCGAAGTTTTCGGATGGACTCAGAGTCGGACTGTGGTCGGGTGCTTCCAGGGTGCTGCATCGGCAAGTGTGCGGAGCTGGAGGTTCATGGCAGGGAGAGTTTTTCTCCCTTCTACCGTCTGCGTGAGGTGTTGGGGCTATCGGGACTTTGAGACTTTTTTTTACCATGCTGTGTTTGTAACCCTCTGAAGCGCTTACTGATCCCGTGCAGTGGCCTCTCCATGCCAGGCATTGATGCATCCAGTTCGAATACTTCCAACGTAAGTCAACGAAAACTTGTAACAGTCTTCGGTGACACACCAAATCTCCTCAGTATATAAAATAAATAATTAAGTAATGCAGACGCAGTAAGATATTTATGGAGGCAGAGTTACGATGGCACACAATGGCAACTTCTTTGTGTTTGTCTACGAAAGCAGCTTAACTTCTACCTTTGATGTCTTTTCAGGGTGGATGGGGTTCGGTTGAAGACCCTGAACTGGAGTTACACTCAGACTTCGTTTCTTTGCAGTGGCAGCGCCCACTCCCTCGGGTTCTCGACCCGCAACTTTTCGATACCGCAAGGACGCAGCCTAGAAGACGAGTGCATATTCGGGCATCTGGGGTTCCAAGGCCCTGCGGATGGGCTGGTTCTAAGCCGCTGCCATCGACTGAAGTATTGCGGGAGAAAACGGAACATCGGGAACAGCGGATCAGCTGTCAGAGGCTCTGTATCGGTGAATTTCTCTCTCTCTCTCTCCTTCGTTGGTGGGGGAGAGTTCGTTGCCGATTCTCTGGGTGGGGAAATCTAGAATAAAAAGCGGCACGACAGACTTTATCATTGTAAATCAGTGAGTTCTTTTGTTATATCTCCCCTGTTGCTGTGAAAGGAGGCACCTCTCTGTCCCTTTATTAGGGGGAGAGAGAGCCTGTGGGATGTCGAATTGTCAGGTGAACAATTAGTCTGTGTTGGACTGCAGATCGTGGCCTTTCTTAGGGGCTTTCTCTCTGCCTGCTTGGTGGGTGGAGGGTGCTGATGCTTTTTTGCAGAAGTGGGTGGGGGTGGGAGAGGGCCATTGCTTTGTGTGTGGGAGGGGGGAATAGGGGGTCTTTGGGATCCTATCATTTCTAACTGCCACTCATTCTTTGGGGTATTCTTCCATCTTGATGGATGTCTGTGAAGAGCAAGAATTTCAGGATGTATGTTGAATACATTTCTCTGATATTAAATGGAACTATTGAATACAATACACTCAGTGGCCACTTTATTAGGTACACCTGTACACCTACCCTTTATTGAAAATATCTAATCAGCCAGTCATGTGGCAGAAACTCAATGCACAAAAGCATGCAGCCATGGTCAAGAGGTTCAGTTGTTGTTCAGACCAAACATCAGGATGGGGAAGAAATGTGATCTAAGTGACTTTGACCGTGGAATGGTTTTTGGTGTCAGATGGGTGATTGGAGTATCTCAGAAACTACTGATCTTCTGGGATTTTCACACACAGCAGTCTCTAGAGTTTACAGAGAATGGTGAAAAAAACAAAAAAAAAATGGAGAAAAGTTCTCTTTAATGGGAGAGTTCAGAGGAAAATGGCTAGACTGGTTCAAGCTGACAGGAAAATGCCAGCAACTCGTATATTCATGCATTACAACTGTGGTTTGCAGAAGAGGATCTCTGAATGCCCAATACATTGATCCTTGAAGTGGATGAGCTACAACAGCAGAAGACCACAGAAGACCACACTCAGTGGCCACTTTACTAGTTATAGAAGGTACATAATAAAGTGGCCACCTCGTGTATGTATTTTGTGTGGCCTCCGTCGGTCGTGGTCGACTGTGGGTACTGCGCCTATGGTAGTCACTGGGGAGTGGCCTCTCCCGGGCGCAAGCCAGGGCAGAGTTGATATGCCCATGCAGTGGGAATCCCTCCCCATGCTGACGATGGGTCCAAAGGAACGATGAGAGTCGGTACGGTTTGGTGCCAGCAGCATCGCGGGAGTTGCCGTGCCGGTGCTGGGTACAGCAGACAGCCACCTTCGGGACTCCGACTCCGGATTTTCCCTCGGGGTTTACTCCCAAAGCCTTTCCCGTGAGCGGGTATAGCCGCAAGGCAGCGGAGGTTTGAAATCGGAGTTTTCCCTCTCCTAGGTGAGCTGCCAACCGTGGTTAACGAGCCCCATCTGCCCGGAGCAGCTGGTTTTAAGGCGCCAGTGACGCGCCTTTGCCCGTTCTCCTGTCAGTGAGAACAGCTCTGCCGGGCATGAGAACTACGCCACACGTGAAGGCCACGAGTTCGACTTGGTTGTCAGAGGCTGTTTGAGACGCACGCCAAGAAGAGCATTTGTTTAGCAGTGGGAGCTCGTCCCCACTACCACCCTTCGACTATGACTACCTTTGGAGCCAGTGTATGTAATAGTAAAGTAATATATACAAAATAATTATATATGTAGTGTAAAAATAGTAAGGTAGAGTTCATGGGTTCATTGTTCTTTCAGAAATCTGACAGCAGAGGGGAAGAAATTGTTGCTAAAATGTTGAGTATATTCAGGCCCCCGTGCCTCCTTGCTAATTAAAATTCCTTTGATGACTGCAATACCTTTCTGACAAAAGGTCCCTTTTTCCTTCCCTTTCTCCTATGGTCCACTCTCCTCTTCTATTGGATTCTTTTTTCTCCAGCCCTTGACCTTTCCCACCCACTTGGCTTCCATCTACCTCCTTCCATTTTGTGTCCTCCTTCCCCTCCTCTCACCTTTTCATTCTGGCGTCCTCCGCCTTCTGTCTCAGTCCTAAGGAAGGGTCTCAGCCCTCATTCATTTCCGTAGATGCTGCCTGATCTGCTGTGTACCTCCAACATTTTGTGTGTGCTACCTTTCTTGCAAGCCTGCTCACTTGACGGGAAAGAGTTAAAGGTGTTGCCAGGCACCATGCTAGGGGCTGCAAAAGGAGGTAGCAGATCAGGCAAAATTGATGCTGAGAATTCTTTATGGCGAGTGAAACTGCAGGACCTCATCAAGTTAATGGCGTTTTGCTGTTCTCCCGGGTCAAACTGTGGGCTGCACATACGGTTCTCATTATACTGAACTGCTGTTTGCCCAGTTTCAAGTGTGTTGTGTATTCTCTCTTGAGAAATTTCAATAAGAAAGAGAGGTGTAAAGAAGGGTTACTGTGGTATCTCATCAGTAAAGGTGCCCGGGAGATCGTTCGGGTCCCAGAGAGAGATCAGAATCGGGAATCTTAGAGTCATAGAAAAACACAGCACTAAAACAGGCCTTTCAGTCCATCTAGTCCACACTGAGCTGCCTGCTCCTATCAGCCTGCACCCAGACCATCGCTCTCCATATCCCTTCCAATCATGTATCTACCCTAACTTCTCTCTTCCCGTCATTGCCTGTAAGGAGTTTGTATGTCCTCCTGCTGACCGTGTGGGATTCCTCCAGGTGCTCCAGTTTCCTCCCACAGTCCAAAGATGTATCAGTTGGCAGGGTAATTGGTCATTGTAACTTCTCCCATGATCAGGCTAGCAGTTGTCAGCCGTGGTTGGCAGCTCATCTAGGAGAAGGAAAACTCTGATCTCAAACCTCCACTGCCTTGTGGCTACACCCACTCATGGGGAAGGCGTCAGGAGTAAACCCCGAGGGAGAAATCCAGAGCTGGAGTTCCTAAGGCAGTCCTGGTCCTACACTTAGTTCAATGCTGACCGGCAACTCCTGCCAAACTGTATCGGTCTCCGCTGTTCCTTTGGGTTCATCAGATGCATGGTGAGGGGGAGGTTGCTACATGGGCAACAGCTTGCTCTCCATATCGTACGGCCCAGGCTAGCATATCTAGACAGCTAGGACACACTATCCATTGTCAACTCTGACAGGCGGAGGCCCTCAAGGAAATTGGGGGGGGGATTGCTGGGCAACACAGCTCAAAGGGCTGAAAGGGCTACTGCATGCTGAATGTCAATCAATAACAATTTAAAAAAACATTGAAATTGAGCTGATATACAGCACTTCTGCTGGCAGCTCATTCCACACTCTCACCACCCTCTGGAGTGAAGAAGTTTCCCCTCATGTTCCCCTTGATCTTTTCACCTTTCACCCTTAACACACTACCTCCAGTTGTAGTCCCACCTAACCTCAATAGAAAAAGCCTGTTTGCCTCATAATTTTGTACACCATTATCAAATCTCAAGGTTCCAAGGAATGAAGTCCTAACCATTCGACCTTTCCTTTTACCTCAGCTCCTCCAGACCCGGCATCATCCTTGTAAGTTTCCTCTGTACCTTACTTACATCTTTCCTGTAGGTCGGAGACCAAAACTGCACATGATGCTCCAATGTCTTACACAACTTCAACATGATATCCCAGGTTATGGCTGGAGTGGTTATGCCTTCAGCGTTAGTTGACCTGATTCCAAACACCAGTCCACCCACTAGCCTCAGTTCACGGAGGGATTCTGCGGAGGTGTGGTAACAGGGTGAGTTTGCTAATTCTTTCCCTTTAAGCTTCTTAACCCAGTCCTGTCAGAGAGACCTTCAATATAATGACAGGAATGTCATCTAGCAACGTGCCGCATATCTGGGTAGGTGAAAGCGATAGGTTTCAAACAAAATTTTTAAAGATGGAGAGAAGTGGAAGGGATAATGGAAGGAAATCTAGGGCAGAAGATGGTGGCAGATCAGATTCAAGGGGAATGGTTGGGCAGATTTCATAGTCTACCAGGGCTGTGGGGATTGATGAGATTGGAGAGCTAAGACTTTACATTTATATATTTGTTTATTTTTATATTTATTCAGCGATACAGTGCAGAAACATCCTTTCCAGCCCAACTATCCATCCTGCAACCCACCTGTTTAACCCCAGCAATTTACAATGACCAATTAACCTACTAACTGGTACAGCCTTGGACTGTGGGAGGAAACCAGAGCACCTGGAGGAAACCCATGCATGTGCATTCATGGGGAAGAGGTATAAACTCCTTATAGAGGACCCTTTAATTGAACTCAGAACTCTGATGCCTCGAGCTGTAGTAGCATTGGGCTAACTGCTGTGGTGCACTAAGGCGTTATAAGGCACTGGTGTGATCACATTTGGAGCATTGTGAGCAGTTTTGGGCCCCCTATCTCAGAATAGATATGCTGGCATTGGAGAGGGTCCTGAGGAGGTTCACAAGAATGATCCTGGGAATGAAGGGGTTAAGGTATGAGGAGTGCTTGATGGCTCTGGGCCTGTACTCAATGGAGTTTTGCCTAATAAGGGGGGGGATCACATTGAGACTGAAATTAGCTTTATTTGTCACACGTGCACCGAAACATACAGTGAAATACGTTGACACGAGGAAATCTGCAGATGCTGGAAATTCAAGCAACACACACAATAAATGCTGGTGAACACAGCAGGCCAGGCGGCATCTATAGGAAGAGGTACCCTTCGTCAGGACTTGTGTTAGGTATGTGCATTGGTTCCAACGCCAACATTGCATGCCCACGTCTCTGGCAGATGGCCGTAGTGCAACCTTTAAATAAACACGCCACCTTCTCATCCTGACTTCTTCCCCCTTCCTTCCCGGTCCTGAGGAAGGGTCTGGGCTCGAAACTGTTCATTCCTCTGCACAGATGCTGCCAGACTGGCTGAATTCCTGCAGCACCTTGTGTCCCAGGACGCTAGGACGGCCGAACAAAGGTGCACGTCACCGGAATGCGGGCCGGTAAGGAGTGGCAAGGCCCAGGGCACAGGATCAGCAGTCACACCCAGAGCCTCACCTTCCTGCACTTGTTGACAGCTATCACCTCATTGTGTGGTGGGCGGTGTTTCTTATGCAATTGAAATTATCTACAACATTCCAGTGCAAATCGTATCAGTCTGGTTATCTCCACCTCCCGACTACTTTGACACAGTCCAAACGAAAACCAGAAAGGGATGGCCCAGTCATGTGTTTGTTCTCCAAACAATAACCCCTGATATTCACTGACCCCAGTGTCGAACATCCTTTACCAACGCTTGGGCCCCACTACTCTTCACCCACTAACCCATCCCTTCACACTCCCCAGCACCTCTACTTGATCATTTCCTGTCGGTCACCTTATGTGCACACACTTCCGTACCTATGGACATACAATCAATCTATGTACATAAGCTATTTTATGGATTTATATTTATTGTGTTTTTATCTTGTGCGTTTTTTAAGCTGCACCAGATCCAGAGTAACGATTATTTCATTCTCCTTTCCACTTGTGTACTGGAAATGACATTAAACAATCTTGAATTCTGAATTCCTGAACTGAAAACTGGTCCCGAAACCACCCGATGCTGCTTTGACTGGGTAATTGGAGTTAGCTCATTATTGTCGTGTGTACTGTGGTACATCGAAAAATCTTCTATCAAGACAAGTTATTCCACACATAGAATATTGAAGTAGTACGAACGGACAAGCACTAACTGAATCAGAATATATTAAATTTACAGAGAAAGTGCGGTGTAGGTGGAAGAGGTCAGCTCAGGTTATAAAACAGCAGGTTAGAAGCTAATCTTGGTATTGCATATTTTCAAACTTTTTAGTCTCAGAGATTTTCAGATACTGGGAATCCAGAGCCACACACAAAACACTCCGGAGACTAACTATCACAAGGCAGCTGGGGGCTGGGAGAAGAAAGGATTAATTACCTGACCAACTGGAGATTTCAATTTCAGTGTTATAAATTGGAGAAGTAGTCTGAGAGAGCATTGATACAGAGGAAAGAGTAGAATTCATGTCTTAACTTGTTGGCCCGGGGTCTTGATTAGTCAGGGCATGAAGGGATATGGGAGAAGGCAGGAGATTGGGGCTGAGAGGAAAATTGGATCAGCCATGATGAAATGGCAGAGCAGACTCGATGGGCCAAATGACCTAATTCTGCTCCTATATCTTATGGTCAACATACTGTAGTTACACTGTTATTTGTGCAGAGACGTGAAAGTGCCAGGTTTCTAACATTGAGAGTTGTCTAACCTAGTCCTGTTGATGAATAGTCAACATACTTTAGTGTCCATGCCGGGGGAACTCAGCAGGTCAGGCAACATCTATGGAGAGGAATAAGCAGTCGAAGTTTCAGGCCGAGACCCTTCATCAGGACTCGACTCAGGTTTATTTATCACACTTACATCAAAACATACAGTAAAGTGCGTCTTTTGCATTAACGATCAACACACACGACATGGACTATTCATGGAATGCATTCAAGGGAACAATTAATGTCACTTAAGAACAGATGGCCCGTCGTGCCTGCTCCACCATTCAATAAGATCATGGCTGATCTGGCCATGGACTCACCCCCACCTATCTTCCTTTGCCCCATAACCCTTAATTACCTTACGATGCAAAAATGTAACAGAGAAAGGGAGGGGAAGAGTTGCCCTGTCTTGTACAACACAACATGATTCCGATTCAGATTCCAGTTCATTTATTTTTCACGTGTACAGTACATTGAAACATACGGTTTGTGTTAACAACCAACAAAACCTGAGAATGTGCTGGAGGCAGCCACACATCCCAGCGCCAATGTACCATGTCCACAATGTACAGCAGAACAGCACGAACAACAACGTCAACAAGGCAAGTCCCTCTCTACCCTCCCAACCCCCGCCCCCCACACACACACCTCCAGTCCCAGGTCAGGCTGCCTCCAGGCCTCTTGTCCTCGGCCCCGGACTCTCAGCCTCGTTGCCTGATAGGAGAGGCAAGAAAGAGAGAATGACTGGGGTGGATGAAGTCTCTGCTTATGTTGCCTGCTTTCCTGAGCAGGTGGGAAGTGTACACAGAGTCCACACAGGGGAGGTTGGTGTTCATGACAAAACCTAGCTGTGCTCATAAGCCAGAACAGCTTGTGGTGCATCTGCATGAAGTGATCTCTATGGTGTGTCAGCAGACTTCGCTGAGTTATCAGCGTCCTCTGGACTGGAAGTCACTTGGGCAGAGTGGTTATAAATTAGTCCGTCTGGCCAACATACCTTTCATGAAAGTGTGTTACATTTGTGGGATGTTTTATTTGTCAGGAGATGTAGAGGAGGCCTAACCCAAGTGCAGAGCAGTGGAGACAATTTAGCGGTAAATGATCCATTTAATAATAGACTGTAAAATGACAAGCCACGAGGGGCCACATAATGAGAGAGAACAGACACTTAACTCGACAAGGCAATGAGGTAAACTTTGGGCAGGGAGAGGGAAAGCTCGGAGTGACTGGTTGAGGCCAGCTGGTTCGAGGGGTGAATAGGGATTGTGGATGAGAACTGGGGTTAAACAGGCTGCAGGTGACGAGTCTGAAACGAGCCACCAATCAATCCTATTAGCTATGTTGAGACTGGGAGGTGCCTGCATTTGTAGGCTGGGAGCAGGTCTGACGTTAATTTATTTTATTTATCTGGAAATAAATCTGGTTTAAGATGGTGCTGGTGAACCTCAGCAACTTCTGGCTGGTGGCTGATGAAACATGGAAAACAGCTGAATCCTTTGTTAATCATTCTTTTTCTGGTAAACGATCATCATAAACAACAGTCTGTAAATTCCCTTTGGACCTGGAGGCAATTCAATGTGGCAGGCTCGAGACGAGGCGAGGCAGTGGGCCCATCACTGAGAGCAGCGGAGGCCCAAGGTCTAATCGATTAAAGCGCCAGGCCGAATCGGAGAAGTCAGACACAGGTCAAACTGGGGTGGCAGGGTCCTGGCCCCAAAATGTATTGAAGCAATAGAACCCAGTAAGACCAAAAGATATAGGAGCAGAGTTAAGTCATTTGGCCCATCGAGTCTGCTCCGCCATTTCATCGTTGCTGATCCAATTTTCCTCTCAACCCCAAACTCTTGCCTTCTCCCCGTATCCCTTGATTGCTCTGACCAATCAGGAACTTATCAACCTCTTCCTTAAACATACCCAATGCCTTGACCTCCAGTGGCAACGAATTCCACAGACTCACCACTCTCTGGCTAAAGAAATTCCTCCTCATCTCCATTCTAAAAGGATGCCCCTCTATCCTGAGGCTCTGTCCTCTGTTCTTAGACTCCACCATGACAGGAAATATTCTCTCCACGTCCACTCTATTGAGACCTTTCGACATTCGATAAGTTTCAATGAGCTTACCCCTCATTCTTCTGAATTCCAGTGAGTACTGGCCCAGAGCCATCAAACGCTCCTCATATGACAAGCCTTTCAATGCAGGAATCATTCTTGTGAACCTCCTTTGAACCTGTGCCGAATTGGAAAAGTCAGGGTATCAGGGCCCGAGGTGAGCAATGGGCCAGTTCAACTCGCTTCTTTGCTCTGCGCTGAACTGCACTGGGATGGACTCTCTTTGCCAAGGTCAATTCAGAACGCTGTTTGCTTGCATTTATTGTTGGCATGATGTGTTTTTTATCTGTGTGCACATTGGGTGTTTGACGGTCTTCTTTTTTTAATGGGCTCCTTTGGGTTTCTTTGTTTCGTGGCTGCCTCTTGGGAGATGATTCTCAAAATAATGTACGTATATTTTGATAATAAATGTGCTTTGAACTTTGAGATACAGTGCAACAAGCCCACGCCACCCAATTACACCCACGTGACCAATCACTCTACCGATCGGTCTGCCTTTGGAATGTGGGAGGAAACTGGAGCATCCGGGGGAAATCCACACTGTGACGGGGAGAACGTACAAACTCCTTTGCAGACAGCGGTGGGAACTGGATCCGGGTCCCTGGCACTGCACTGGCACCATGCCAACTGCCACGCTACTGTGCCTCCTGGGCATTTGTTGGGGTGGTGAGAAGGCCAAGGGAATGGGGAAAACGGTGACCAAGTCCAAGCCTGCTTCCAAATTAATGACTGGGTGTGAATTTGGGTGCTTGGGGAAGGCAGGGTGGGGAGACGCCTGGTTTGGCATGGATTAGACGGGCCAAGGTGGCTGTTTATATGCGGTAGTGTTCTGTAATTCAATGTCCCCTCTGGTGGAATAGACTGGAATTATCTTAGACCGTGCTCAGTCGTAGGACCATGCACAAGTAGTCTTCATCAAAACAATCTGAATCAGGTTTATTATCACTGACGTATGCTGTGAAATTTGTTGTTTTCCAACAGCAGTACAGTGGCAGACATAAAAATTACTATAAATTCCCCAAAATGTAGAAGATGGAGGGGAGATTTGATAGAGGTATACAAAATTATGAGGGTTATAGACTGAGTAAATGAAAGCAGGCTTTTTCCACTGAGGCTGTGTGAGATACAAATAGAGGTCATGGGTTATGGGTGAAAGGTGAAATATTTAAGGGGAACATGAGGGGGAACTTCTTTACTCAGAGGATGGTGAGAGTGTAGAACAAGCTGCCAGCACAAGTGGTGAATGCAATTTTAATTTCAATGTTCAGGAGAAGCTTGGATAGGTACATGTATGGGTGGAGTATAGGTGGCTATGGTCCGGATGCAGGTCAGTGGGACTAGGTAGTTGAAATGGTTCAGCACAGAGTAGATGGGCTGAAGGGCCTGTTTCAGTGCCCAAAATAAATAACCAGATAGAGTGAGGTCCTGACGAAGGGTCTCAGCCCAAAATGTCGACTGTACCTCTTCCTAGAGATGCTGCCTGGCCTGCTGCGTTCACCAGCAACTTTGATGTGTGTTGCTTGAATTTCCAGCATCTGCAGAATTCCTCGTGTTTGTGTTTAAAAAAAATAGATAGAGTCATGGGTTCAAGGACTGTTCAGAAACCTGATGGTGAAGGGGAAGAAGCTGATCCTGAATCATTTTCTTCAGGCTCCTGTATCTCCACCTCTATGGTAGTAATGAGCAAAGAGTATATCCCACACGGTGAGGGTCCTTAACGATGGACGCAATCTTCTTCAGGCATTGCCTTTTGAAGGCGTCCTCAATGGTGGAGAGATCTTGATCAGTAAGGGGTTTCAGAGTTATGGGAAGAATGCGGAACGATGGATTAAAAAAAATCAGCCATTAGTGAATAGCAGAGCAGGGTCAATGAGCCAAATGGCCTAATTCAACTCCTATATCTCGTGGTCTATTGGGCAGAAAGGCTTATTTCTGTTCTGCCTTCCTTTATAACTCTATAATGTTCATCTGACTGCCTCAGCAGACATACTGTTTAAACGTCAAAGTAAAATTTATTATCAGAGCACATACGTGTCACCACGTACAACCCTGAGATTCTTTTTCTGTGGGCATACTTAGCAAATCTATAGAACACTAACTGTAAGCATCAGGAATTGTAAGCTGTAAACAAACGGTGCAAATGCGAAGATAAATAAATAGCAATAAATAATGAGCATGAAATAACAGTTTAACCGTGTCCTTAAATAAGTGTAGCTATCCCCTCTTGTTCAAGAGCCTGATGGTTGAGGGGTAGAAACTATTCTTGAACCTGGTGGTGTGAGTCCTGAGGCACCTGTACCCTCTACCTGATGACAGCAGTGAGAAAAGAGCATGGCCTGTGTGGTGAGGATCTTTGCTGATAGATGCTGCTTTTCTACAGCAATGTTTCATGTAGAAATGCTCAATGATTGGGAGGGTTTTACCTGAGATGTACTGGGCTGAATGCACTACCTTTTGTAGGACTATCCACTCAAAGGCATTGGTGTTCCCATACCAGGCCGTAATGCAGCCAGTCAGCACACTTTCCACAACACATCAAGAGAAGGTTGCTGAACCTCCACAGACACCTAAGGAAGTAGATGAGCTATTGTGCTTTCTTTGCAATTATATTCGTATGATGGGTCCAGGACAGTCCTCTGAGATAGTGTCACCAGGAATTTCAAGTTACTAACCCTCTCCACCTCTGATCCTCTGATGATTACTGGCTCATGGACCTCTGGTTCCCCTCTCCTGAAGCCTACAATCAATTCCTTGATCTTATTGACGTTGAGTGAGAAGTCGTTGTTATTACACCACTCAGCCAAGTTTTCAATCTCCCTCCTGTGTGCTGATCCATCACCATCTTTGATACAGCCCACAACAGTGGTGTCACCCGTGAACTTGCATGTGGTGTTAGAAGTATACTTAGCCTCACAGTCACAGATGTAAAGTGAGTAGAGCAGGGGGCTAATTACACATCCCTGCGGTGTTTCTGTGCTGATGGAGATGGTGGAGAAGATATAACTGACTGGGGTCTACAAGTGAGGAAATCCAGGATCCACTTGCACAACTTCAGTTTAAATTGAACACAAAGAGATTCTGCAGATGCTGGAAATCCAGATCAACACACACAATATGTTGGAGGAACTCAGCAGGTCAGGCGGCGTCTATCGAGAGGAATAAAGAGCTGACGTTCATCAGGACTTAAAGTGAATTGATTAATTATATTTACTTAAAAAATGTTATCATCACCTGGATTAGACAGCATGTCCTGTGAGGACAGGTTGAAAAAGCTAGGCTTTTCTCTTTGTAGCAATGCCAGGGGGATGAGAGATGACTTGTCAGAGGTGTACAAGTTGCTCAGAGGCATCGGTAGAATAGACAGCCAGAGATTTTCCTGGAGTGGAAGAGGACACAATTTTAAGGTGATTGGAGGAAAGCATGAAGATCTTTACCCAGAGCATGGTGGTACAGACAGATACATGAGGGAATTTAAGGGACTCTTAGATAGGGAGATGGATGAAAGAAAAATGGAGGGCTATGTGGGAGAGAAGGATTAGGTTGATTTTAGAGTATGTTAAAAGGTTGCCGCAACATCATGGGCCGAATTGGCTGTACTGTGCAGTAGTGTTCTGTTGGTGTGGACTAACTGCCCTCTACTGTTCACAACAGACAGACGCATTCAGTGCCGTTCCCACGGAGACACCAGTCGAAAGGGATGCCCTCATTTTAATTAGTGATACAGGGAAGAAGGGAAAACCTCTTCATCTGGGAGACCAGCAGATCTGCAGCAAAATTAAGAAGGAGATTCCAATGTCTCTTCCTTTTGGATACATTGTTTTCTTTATCATGATAAAGTCAACATTTGGGAAAATAAAGAGTGAACAACTACATCAGGTGTGCGACAGGATGGCAGATCTCCGGAATTGTCTCCACCAGAATGTTGTTAGACCTATCGGAATCAGAATCATAATTGGAATTGGAATCGGAATCGGAATCGGGATCAAAATCATAGTCGGAATCAGAAATCGAAATCAGTATCAGGTTTATTATCAACAACATAAACACAATGTTTCTGCAGATTGAGGTTAATTATCATTGTCTTACATGATGTGAAGTGTGTTGTGTTGTGGCAGCTGTACAGCGCAAAGACAAAAATTGATGATGACTTACAAAACTAAATAATACAAAAAAGGGAACATTGAGCTAATTGGGTTGAGTTGTTCTCTGATCTTGGCAATTTACTTGCAAACATTTTGTCACCATGCAAGGACACATCGTCAGTGTGCTGTAGGTTGTGGTGCATCCTCCAAATGCTTGGCCTTTATATACTTTTCCAATCAGCTGACTGGACGTCATTTCAGAAACTCAGTTGTGATGTGTGGAAGAAATCTCGTCACTGATTGGCTGTGAACTTTGTGCATTCTGGTCTGGAATTGAGGTAGTGTTTATGGACCATTCAGAAATCTGATGACTGATGGGAAGAAGCTGTTCCTGAATTGTTGAGTGTAGGTTTTCAGGATCCTGTACCTGCTCCGTGTCAGTACCAATGAGAAGAAGACATGTCCTGGACGGTGAGGGTCTTTCATGATGGTTATGATGGAGGCACCATCTTTGAAGATGTACTTGATGGCAGGAAGACCCATGATGAAGCTAGCTCACTTTACAAACCCTCTGCAGCTTTTTCTAATCCCGTGTGGTGAACCCTCCATACCAGACAGTCATGCAATTGGTCAGAATGCTCTCCACGGTACATCTGTAGAAATTTGCTAGAGTCTTTGGTGACATTCCAAATATCCTCAAATTCCTGATGAAATTTAGCTAGTGGTTTTTCTTCTTTGTAATGGCATCAACATGTTGGGCCCAGGATAGATCTGGCTTGCCTTTATTCAGTACTTGGACGCATACGGTGGAATTGAGGGCTGTGGGGACCTGAGACCATAGAGAAGCTGAGTCCTGAGGCAGATCAGCCAAGATCATTTGAATGGTGGGACAGGCTTGAGGGGATAAATGGCCTACTTTATTAAGTACACCTGCTCTTTAATGCAAATATCTAATCAGCCAATCATACGGCGCAACTCAATGCATAGAAATATACAGACATGGTTAAGAAGTTCAGTTATTGTTCAGACCAGATATCAGAATGGGGAGGAAATGTGACCTAAGTGACTTTGAGTGTGGAATGATTGTTGGTGTCAGACAGGGTGGTTGAGTATCTCAGAAATTGCTGGGAGTAACTCCTGGGATTTTCACACACAACTGTCTTGTGAGTTTACAAAGAATGGTATGAAAAGCAAAATAACAATGGGTGAGTGGTAGTTCTATGGGCAAAAATGCTTCGTTAATGAGAGAGGTCAGAGGGGAATGATCAGACTGGTTCAAGCTGACAGGAAGGTGACAGTACTCAAATAACCACATGTTAGAACAGTTGGTGTGCAGAAGAGCATCTCTGAACACACAACACGTCGAACCTTGAGTGGATGGGTAGCAGCAACAAAAGCCCACACTGGGCTCAACTCCAGTACCTAACAAAGTGGCCAGTGAGTATATTTTGTTATGACTTTATGCTCCTAAATTGGTCCCACGACAGACATGATATTTGGCCTCATCTCATCTAGGGTTGAGCACACTCAGATCCCAGGCACAGTCCCAGCCCCTGGGGTGGGGAGATAAATCCAACCTACTTCCTACTTGAATGCCAAATGGCAAGTCCTGTAGTGTCAGAGACGCATTCGGTGAACTCCCTATCTCTCAACCAAAGTCATTCAGAAAGAAATGCTGATCTGTTCACCTCTTCACATCATTGTCTGTCTGGCAGAGCTTGGGCATTGTCCCCTCTCTGCAGTGATCAAAGTGGCTCCTTAGTCCACAATGAGTTAAGGAGGTATCTCAATGGTCACCAAGCACAATGAGATGGAGTCTACCTTGTCACGGCCCCGGCACCTCACTGTCTGCCTGCACTACACTCTCTCTGTAACTGTAACACTTGATTCTGCATTCTGTTATTGTTTTCCCTTGTTCTACATCAATGCAATGAAACCTCAACGTGATGAAATTATCTGTATGGATAACGTGCAAAACAAAGATTTTCACCGTACCTCAGTACATGTGACAATAACAAACCAAGTTACTAATTACCAAATTTACCAATATGAGACCAGAAGGCATCGGTGTAGAATCAGGGCATTTGGCCCATTGCGTCTGCTCCATCATTCGGTCAAGGCTGATTTATATCCTCTCTCAATCCCATTCTCCTGCCTTCTCCCCATCACCCCCATTAATCAAGGACTGGTCAACCTCCATTTTAAATATACCCAATGACTTGGCCACCTCAGATGTGATCCTGGTGGTGTGGGACTTCGAGCTTCTGTCCCACTTGCCCAATGGTAGCAGTGAGAAGAGGACAGAGGTTTTGCCACATTCAGTTGACCAGCCATATCATTCAGCACTCACACAGGAATAAGAGCTACTTAAGTGTGGCTTGTTAAATCTACCAAATATCTTCATGGATTGTTCAGTTTCAAATCTTATAAAGTCTTGAGATTAGTTACAACATACAACAGTGGCATGCAAAAGTTTGGGCACCCCGGTCAAAATTTCTGTTACTGTGAATAGTTAAGAGAATAGAAGATGAACTGATCTCCAAAAGTCATAAAGTTAAAGATGAAACATTCTTTTCAACATTTTAAGCAAGATTAGTGTATTATTTTTGTTTTATACAATTTTAGAGTAGAAAAAAAGGAAAGGAGCACCATGCAAAAGTTTGGGCACCC
The DNA here is from genome assembly GCF_030028105.1 of Mobula birostris. Taxonomy (NCBI): domain Eukaryota; kingdom Metazoa; phylum Chordata; class Chondrichthyes; order Myliobatiformes; family Myliobatidae; genus Mobula; species Mobula birostris. The sequence continues at coordinate 4,909,956 of NC_092396.1, read as the reverse complement.
CAAGAGGTTTGAGCTCTCAGGTAACTTTTACCAAGGTCTCAGACCTTAATTAGCTTGTGAGGGCTATGGCTTGTTCACAGACATCATTAGGAAAGGCCAGGTTATGCAAAGCTTTATAAATACCCTGACTCCTCAAACCTTGTCCCAACAATCAGCAGCCGTGGGCTCCTCTAAGCAGCTGCCTAGCACTCTGAAAATTAAAATAAATGATGCCCACAAAGCAGGAGAAGGCTACAAGAAGATAACAAAGTGTTTTCAGGTAGCCGTTTCCTCAGTTCATAATGTAATTAAGAAATGGCAGTTAACAGGAACGGTGGAGGTCAAGTTGAGGTCTGGAAGACCAAGAAAACTTTCCGAGAGAACTGCCCTTAGGATTGCTAGAAAGGCAAATCAAAACCCCTGTTTGACTGCAAAAGACCTCCAGGAAGATTTAGCAGACTCTGAAGTGGTGGTGCACTGTTCTACTGTGCAGCAACACCTGCATAAATATGACCTTCGCGGAAGAGTCGTCAGAAGAAAACCTTTCCTGCATCCTCACCACAAAATTCAGCGTCAGAAGTTTGCAAAGGAACATCTAAACAAGCCTGATGCATTTTGGAAACAAGTCCTGTGGACTGATGAAGTTAAAATAGAACTTCTTGGCCACAATGAGCAAAGGTATGTTTGGAGAAAAAAGGGTGCAGAATTTCATGAAAAGAACCCCTCTCCAACCGTTAAGCACGGGGGTGGATCGATCATGCTTTGGGCTTGTGTTGCAGATAGTGGCACGGGGAATATTCACTGGTAGAGGGAAGAATGAATTCAATTAAATACCAGCAAATTCTGGAAGCAAACATCACTCCGTCTGTAAAAAAGCTGAAGATGAAAAGAGGACGGCTTCTACAACAGGATAATGATCCTAAACACACCTCAAAATCCACAATGGACTACCTCAAGAGGCACAAGCTGAAGGTTTTGTCATGGCCCTCACAGCCCCCCGACCTAAACATCAACGAAAATCTGTGGGTAGACCTCAAAAGAGCAGTGCATGCAAGACGGCCCAAGAATCTCACAGAACTAGAAGCCTTTTGCAAGGAAGAATGGGCGAAAATCCCCCAACAAGAATTGAAAGACTCTTAGTTGGCGACAGAAAGCGTTTACAAGCTGTGATACTTGCCAAAGGGGGTGTTACTAAGTACTGACCATGCAGGGTGCCCAAACTTTTGCTTCGGGCTTTTTCCTTTTTTGTTATTTTGAAACTGTAAAGGATGGAAATAAAAAAGTAATCTTGCTTAAAATATTAGAGAAATGTGTCATCTTTAACTTTATGCCTTTTGGAAATCAGTTCACTTAGCTATTCACAATAACAGAAATTTTGACCAGTGGTGCCCAAACTTTTGCATGCCACTGTCAGTCGATATTTATCTGTAAATATAAGTTGACATTTGATTTTCAACTCTCAATCCATAATTGTTCATTTTCCAGGATAACATACGACAATAACTTCTAACAGGCAGTGGTGATGATGTTTATGGACCCAGCAACCATCCATAGCGGAACATCGTTGTGTCGCAGTGCCCTCTGGTGGTGGAAAGAAAAACTAATTCAGATTGAGATTCAAATTTATTTCTCACGTTTATGTATTTATTGGTTTACCTGTTTGTCTGTTTGTTTGTTGAGATACAGCGCAGAACATTCTTTTTTGGCACCTTGAGCCGTGCTGGCCAGCAGACTCCGAGTTAACCCTGGCTGAACCACAGGACAGTATACAAAGAGCAATTCACCTACTAACCAGTACATCTTCGGACTGTGGGAGGAAACCGGAGCACCTGGAGGAAACCCCTGTGGACATGGGGAGAACATACAAATTCCTTATAGACTACAGCAGGAATTGAACCCGGGTCGCTGGTACTGTAAAGTGTTGTGCTAAGAATTATGTTAGCATGCCACCCATGCACGTCGAAGCATAAGCTCAATCGCCACTTTATTATGTACATCTGTACAATTGGTCATTAAATCAAGTATCTAATCAGCCAATTATGTGGCAACAACTCAGTGCATAAAAGCATGCAGACATATTCAAGAGGTCTCGTTGTTGTACAGACCAAACATCAGAATGAAGAAGGAATGTGATTTAAGTGACTTTGACCGTGGAATGACTGCTGGTGCCAGATGAGGTGGTTTGAGTATCTCAGAAACTGCTGATCTCCTGGGATTTTCACACACAACAGTCTCTCAAGTTTACAGAGAATGGTACAAGAAACCATAAAATCATAAGATCATAAAATACAGGAGCAGAATTAGGTCATTTGGTTCATCGAGTCTGCTCTGCCATCTCATCATGGCTGATTCATTTTCCTTCTTAGCCCCAATCTCCTGCTTTCTCCCCATATCCCTTCATGCCCTGACCAATCAAGAATCTATCAAACTCTGCTTTTAATATACCTAAAGGCTTGGCATCCAGAGCTGCCTGTGGCAATGAACACCACTCTCCAGCTAAATAAATTCCTCCTCATCTCCATTCTAAAAGGATGCGTCTCTATTCTGAGGCTGTGTCCTCTGGTCTTGGACTCTCCCACCATAAGAAACACCCTCTCCACATCCACTCTCAGAATCAGAATCAGGTTTAACATCACGGGGATATGCCATGAAATTTGTTAACTTTGGGTAGCAGTACAATGCAATACATGATGATGGACAGAAAATAACTGAATTACAGTAAGTATATATATGTATAGTTAAGTTAAAATAAGTCATGCGAAAACAGAAATATATTTTTTAAAAATAGGGAGGTTATGTTCATGGGTTCACTGTCCATTTAGGAATCATATGGCAGAGGGGAAGAAGCTGTTCCTGAATCGTTGGGTGCGTACCTTCAGCTTCTGCACTTCCTTCCAGACACTGACAATGAGGAAGGGACACGTCCTTTATGATGGAAGCCACCTTCCTGAGGCAACGCTCCTTGAAGATGTCTTCGATACTACAGAGGCTATCACTCAAGATGGAGCTGATTAACTTTACAACTTCCTGCAACTTATCTCGATCCAATGCAGTAGCACCGCCCCCATACTAGACAGTGATACAACCTGTCAGAATGCTCTCATCTGTAGATATTTCCAAGTGTCCTAGTTGACAAACAAAATCTCTTTAAACTTCTAATGAAATATAACAGCCTTCTTGCCTTTTTTATAGATATGTTGTGACCAGGTTAGAGATATTGACATCTAGGAATTTGAAATTGCTCACTCTCTCCACTTCTGAGCCCTCTATGAAGATTGGTTTATGTTCCTTTGTTCTACCCTTTCTGAAGTCCACAGTCAGCTCTTTGGTCCTACTGACATTGAGTGCCAGGTTGTTGCTGCGACACCACTCCACTAGTTGGTATTTCATTCCTGTACACCCCCTCGTCACCATCTGAGAATCTGCCAAAAATGGTTAAATCGTCAGAAAATTTATAAATGGCATTTAAGCTATGCCTAGCCACACAGTCGGAGGGGTAGAGAGAGCAGAGCAGGGGGCTAAGCACACACCCCTGAGGTGCACCAATGTTGATCATCAGCGAGGAGGAGATATTATCACCAATCCACACGGATTGTGGTCTTCTGGTGAGGAAATCGAGGATCCAGTTACCAAGGCCCAGTTTCTGTAGTTTTTCGATCAGGACTGTAGGAATAATGTTGCTGAAAGCTGAGCTATAGTTAATGAACAGCATTTGTATTGATCTGGTGATCCAAGACCGCTTAGAGAGCCATTGAGATCGTGTCTGCTGTAGACATATTGTGGTGATGGGAAAATTGCAGTGGGTCCTGGCCCTTGCTGAGGCAGGAGTTGATTCTGGCCATGACCAACCTCTCAAAGCATTTTGTCACCGTAGATGTGAGTGCTACTGGATAATAGTCAATAAGACAGCTTACATTGCTCTTCTTGGGCACTGAGCTCTGATACAGTTGTTGCTCTTTTGAAGCAGGTGGGAACAAAGAGAGTTTGAAAATATCTTTGAATACACCTGTCAGTTGGTTGGCACAACTTCTCAGAGCCTTACCAGATCCTCCATCGGAGCTTGCCTCCTTGCCTGAAATACACCCTCCTGAAAGACAGGCTGACATTGACCTCTGAGACGGAGATCACAGGGTCACTGGGTGCTGCAGGAATCCTCATAGTTGTAGTTTTATTCTCCCATTCTATCGAGGTCTTTCAATATTCAATGGGTTTCAATTAGATCACCTGTCATTCTAAATTCCAGTGAGTACAGGCCCAGAGCCATGAAACACTCTTCATATGACAAGGCAATTAATCCTGGAATCATTTTTATGAACCTCCTTTGAACCCTCTCCAATGTCAGTACATCCTTTCTTAGATAAGGGCTCGAAACTGCTCACAGTACTCCAAGTGAGGCCTCACCAGTGCTTTATGAAGCCGCAATGTTACCTCCTTGCTTTTATATTCTAGTCCTCTTGAAATGAATGCTAACATTGCATTTGCCTTCCTCATCACAGACTCAACCTGCAAATTAACCTTTAGGGAATCTTGCACAAGGACTCCCAAAACCCTTTGCACCTCAGATTTTTGAACCATTTAGAAAATAGTGTACTTTTTTATTTCTTCTATCAACATGCATAGCCGTACACTTCCCAACGCTGTATTCCACCTGCCAGTTCTTTGCACTTTCTTCTCATCTACACCCTTCCATAGCCTTTCTACTTCCTCAAAACTCCCTGACCCTCCACCTTTCTTTGTATCGTCTGTAACATTGCAACAAAGCCATCAACCCAGTCATTGCCATATAACGTAAAAAGAATCAGTCCCAACACAAACCCTTATAGAACACCATGAGTCACCAGCAGCCAGCCAGAAAATTCCCACTCTTTGCCTCCTGCCAATCAGCCACTGCATTACCCACGCCAGAATCTTTCCTGTAATACCATGGGCTCTTAACTTGTTATGCAGCCTTATGTGTAGCACCCTGTCAAAGGTCTTCTGAAAATCCAAGTACACAACATCTACCAATTCTCCTTTGTCTATCTTGCTTGTTATTTCTTAAAAGAATTCCAACAGATTTGTCAGGCAAAATTTTCCTTTGAGGACACCATGCTGACTACAGCTTATTTTATCGTGTGCCTCCAAGTACCCTAATCCACATACTTAACAATCAACTTCAACATCTTCCCAACCACTGAGGTCAGATTAATTGGGCTATAATTTACTTTCTTCTGCCTCTCTCCCTTGTGGAGTGACATTTGCAATTTTCCAGTTTTCTGGAACCATTCCAGAATCTTATGATTCTTGAAAGATCATTACTAATGCCTCCACAATCTTTTCTGCCACCTCTTTCAGAACCCTGATGTGTAGTCCAACTGGTCCAAGAACCTTCTCCCTCGTAATTGCAACATTTCTGACCCCAACACTTCGGGATTTCCACCATACTGCTAGTGTCTTCCACAGTGAAGACTGATGCAAAATACTTACTCAGTTCTTTTGGCATCTCCTTGTCCCCCATTACTACCTCTCCAGCATCATTTTCCATTGGTCTGATATTCACTCTCACCTCTCTTTTATACTTTATGTATCTGAAGAAACTTTTGGTATCCTCTTTAATATCATTGGCTGGCTTACTTTCATATTCCATCTTTTCCTTCTTAATGAGTTTTTCATTGCCTTCTCACAGTCATAGTCATACTTCTGTTGGCTTTTAAACAAAAAAAGTACAGTGAGCAGCAGTTCTGTGGACAAAAAAGCTTTGTTAATGAGAGAGGTCAGAGGAGAATGGCCAGACTGGTTCAAATTGAGAGGAAGGCGATGGTAACTCAAATAACCACACATTACAACAGTGGTGTGCAGAAGAGCATCTCTGAACGCACAACACTTCGAACTTTGGAGCGGATGGGCTACAGCAGCAGAAGACCACAAACATACACTCACAGGCCACTTCTTTGGGTACAGGAGGTAACTAATAAAGTGGCCACTGAGTGTATAGGGAAATGCATCATTTGCTTTAATAACCAACACAACACAAAGATATGCTGGGGACAGTCCGCAAGTGTCGTCACACATTCTAGTGCCAACATAGCATGTCCACCATGTTCAGCAGAACAACAAGCCCCTTTCCCACTGTCTCCACCCTGAACACACTCTGGCCTTCAACCCCAGTACAGGCCTCCTCCAAGACTGCACTTATTCTGATATCCTGATATCTCAGACTCACAGACATCGGGCCTCTGATCTCCGAGCAAGCCAGCGCACTACCAATATCAATGATGGTAACAGATCCAGTGACCGGGATGCATGATCATGTGCCATGAATTCAGGTCCTGTTCTGGCCAAAACGGAATTTCAATCAGTGGATGAAATGTTGAATGTCTTTTCAATTGGTATCAACAAATTAAAGATATTATGCTAGTGGCCAGGCTCAGAATCAGATTTATTATCACCGATATATGTCATGGGGTAGGAGTTTGGGGGTTGATGTTCTTGTTTTGCAGGGTTTGCTGTTCCTCTACAAACGACTTTTATGTTCTTTCTTTGTTTTGTGGCTATCTGGAGAAGACGAATATCAGAGATGTATATGGATACATACTTTGATAATGAATAAACCTTTGGGATGGAAAAAAGATTGCTTTTCTGTAGCAGTACAATAGAAATTTTATGGGTGGCAGGGTGGAGATATGTCTCTACCAAAGGAGGTGTAAGGTGCTCCTTCCCTCCACTAGCCTGCAGGTCGCCCTTGGGCAAGGTGTAGCACCTGCTTAACCCTCTGATCTGGACATGGAAGCAGGTGGTGGATGGTTGTATGAGCAGCTGGTACATATCAAAATTCCTGATTATGCGACCATTGATGCCAAGTAGACAATTTCTGAAGAGTATGATAATGGCTGGGGTCACCGTCTTGTAGGTTCCCATACCTCTTCCATGATGGTAGTAAAGAGAAGGCATTTCCTGGACAGTGAGGGCCCTTCACGATGGATGCTACTTTCTTGAGGCACTGCCTGTTGAAGATGTCCTCGATGGTGGGGAGGGTTACACCCACGACAGATATGTCAGAGTCTACAACCCTCTGCAGCCTCTTGTGATCCTCTGCGTGGGAGCCTCCACACCAGACGGTGATGTAGCTAGTCAGAACGCTCTCCACTGTATATTTGTAGAAATTTATAAGAGTCTTTTGTCTCATTCTAAACCTTTTCAAATTTCTAATGAAGTCGAGCTGGTGGTGTGCTTTCTTCATGATTGCATGAATGAGTTGGACCAAAGATAGATCATTGGAGATGTTGACACCCAGGAACTTGAAAATGCTCACCCTCAATGAATTCTGGTGTGGGTTCTCAATGAGGACAGACCCCTCAATGAGGACTGGTGTGGGTTCTCCTGACTTCTGAGCCGCACCGCCCAGCAACCCACCTCTTTAACCCTAGCCTAATTACAGAATAATTCACAATGACCAATTGACATATCAACTGCTACATCGTTGGACAATGGAAGGAAACTGGAGCACCCAGAGGAAACTCACAGGGAGAACGTACAAATTTCTTATAGAGAAGTGTCGGAACTGGATTTGGAACTCCGACGCCCTGAGCCGTAATAGTGTCGCACTAACTGCTACGCTACAGTGGCACCCAATCAACGACCAACGTACTCCGAGGGTGTGCTAGGGGCAGCCCCCAAATGTTGCCATGCTTCTGGCGGTAACATAGCATGCACACAACTTGCTGACCCTAACCCATGCATGATTGGAATGGAGGAGGAAAGCTAGGCATCCGTCAGAGACCCACGAAGAGAACGTACAAACTTCTGACAGAGAGCAGTGGGAGTTGAACCCTGATCATCAGTGCTGTAAAGCACGGCACTAACCACCACGATACCGTGCCACCTCCGCTGCGCCCACCTTCTTTCCAACCATGTGGGCTTCAGCTGTTAAATGGGCAACTTACCCACTCACAAAATACCAGAATCAGGTTTCATATCACTGGTATTGCCGTGAAATTTCTTAACTTACTGGCAGCAATACAATGTGTGTGTGTGTGTGTGTGTGTGTGTGTGTGTATGTGTTATTTGGATTTCCAGCATCTGCAGATTTTCTTTGTTGATCATAATAATTACTAATTTATTGAGCACTTTCATACGGATGATGTAGTTGAAAGAGCTTTACAATGGGATAAAGTGAAAACATATGAATAAAAGACAAAATGATGTTAGTTAAAAGCAAGGTTAAATAAATAGGTTTTGAAAGCATTTAAAAGTGTCAACTGAGCCTGCATCTCTTACAGTTTTAGGTATTTGAATTCTACAGTTCAGGAGCGTGGTTCAAAAAGCTGGCCTGGTAATTATCTTTTGAGGGAGTTTGTTTAAATTTAAGAGACCAGCTGAAGAAGATCTGAGAGTTCGAGCAGGATTATAAAACAAAAGCAATTCTGTGAAGTACTCTGGTCCCAGACTAGTCGTTTAGCTTCTAGGACACACTTGATTTCTCCTAAACTTTCTAAACTGACAGATGGGATCATTCCTGGTTTAACAGGGACCGTCTGGTTTCAATGTGGCTTTGTTTTGGCTTTAATTGCTCACCCAACCTCTTGCTTTTGTTTTCCACAGGAACAATGAATGTGACAAGCTGATGCTATACAGGAGAGAGTATCTTTGATGATATATAAAGATTGATGGCTTGAGACTTTGCATAAGGCAACTTTGATAGAAAGATCCCAAGCTGCATTCCTAACAAGCATTCTAACTGGTTGCATCATCACCTGGTATGGAGGGGCCACTATACAGCATCGGAAAAAGCTGCAGAAAGTTGTAAACTCAGCCAGCTCCATCGTGCGCACTAGCCTCCCCAGCATCCATATCACCTTCAAAAGGCAATGACTCAAAAAAGCAGTATCCATCTTTAAGGACCCCAAAACCCAGAACATGCCCTCTTCTCATTGCTACCATCAAGAAGGAGGTACAGGAGCCTGAAGACACACACTCAACGTTTTAGGAACTGCTTCTTCTCTTCTGCCATCGGATTTCTGAACGGACAATGAATCCATGTCACTACTGTGTAATTCTTTCTTTTTTCACTCCTTAGTTAATTTAATTTTTTTTAATATACAGTGGATTCCAGTTAATTGAGTCATTGGTTAATTGGGGTAGTCACTTATTTGGGACAACTCTTAAAGCACAAAACCTAGTCAAGAAAATAGCCAGGATCCCCTTTGTCTATTTGGGACACAATGTTGTTTAATTGGGACTGAAATTTCAGGAACAGCTTCTTCCACACCACCATCAGATTTCTGAATGGACAATGAACCCACAAACAGATTATTTTGTTTTTTGCTTTTTTTTGCTCTCTTTGTACCCTACTTATTTACTTTTATTTTTTATATATCTGATTGTAATGAGATGTTGCATAGATACTCCCAAATAATGGTGGGCCTCATTGTAGTTTATAGTTTTGAAAATTATTATGTATTGAAATATAGTTCATGGGGCCGGCTGGTGGCGCAATGACAAGAGCGCCAGACTCTGGAACGGAGGTTCCCGGGTTTGAATGCAGTCGGGTCCGCTCCCAAGTACGCTTTCCATCTGTGCCGGGTTGAGTGTCGAGATCACAACTCGACCTCGTAAAATAAAAGGAAAAAATACTGCAAAATGGCTGTGTGGGGAGTGGCACGCCACACAGTCTCTCTCTCACTCTGCACCTTGTAAGGGCATGAAAAAGACATCGTCCTGCCAACATCGCGCGCATGCACGCACATGCAGACGCACACACACACCAAAGAAAAAGAAATATATTTCATGTATTTTGATATACTGCTGCTGCAAAATAATAACTTTCACAATATATGTCAGCGATATTAAATCTGATTCTGATTACGTTTCTGAACACCTTGTGGATCGAGCATTGCAGAAAATTTATCCCGTATGGAGTTACAATAACGAGGACCAAGTCCCAGTTTCGAGGAAAGTGGTCTCAGCAGGTGAATGAAGCAGGGAGTGAATTGACTTGCCTTTGCACAGTACTTTACATCGTTCCTGATTGGGGCGCCACAATCGCAAAGCGGTTAGCACGACGCTATTACAGCTTGGGACTTTCCAGAGTTCAAAGTTCAATTCTGGTACTGTCTGTAAGGAGTTTTTATGCTCTCCCTGTGAGCTGCATGGGTTTCCTTTGGCTGCTCCAGTTTCCTCCCACATTCCAAAGGTGTACTGGTTAGTAGATTAATTGATTGTTGTAAACTGTCCTATGATTAGACTAGGGTTAAACCAGGGAACTGCTGGGCAGGGTGGCTCCGTGGGCCGGAAGGGCCTGTTCCACACTGTGTCTTGAAATAAAATAAGAGTAAATGAGCAATCTTGTTACATTAGTGCATGTGTATACGTGGGAGCTATGGTAGCGTATCTGTTAGTGCAACGCTGTTACAGCTCGGGGCTTTCCAGAGTTCCGAGCTCAATTCCAGTGCCGTCTGTAAGGAGTTTGTACGTTCTCCCCGTGAACCGCCTGGGTTTCCTCCGGGTGCTCTAGTTTCCTCCCAATTTCCAAAAACCCATGGGGTAGTGGGTTAATTGGTCATTGTAAACTGTCCTGTGATTAGGCTAGGGTGAAGTAGGTGGTTTGCCAGGTGATCCGGCTCAAAGGGCTGGAAGACCCAAAATACCAATAGGAATAGGTCCTGGCATTGGCGTGGGTTTACTATTGCCACGTGGACTGAGATAGAGTGAAAAGCTTGTCCTGTATTGCTCAGTGTTTAATAGTTCAGTAATACTTGAGTAACCTTGAAATATGTCGTTGATTAAGCATTCGTTGTTTAAACAATTCATTACAGGTTATATGTAAAATTACGTGAAATGCATACGTCATGATGCTGCCACCTGATAAGTGCTCGCCTTGCTTAAAGTAAAACAAAGTTAGAGTTAAATTTCAGACTCCCATCTTTTCCCTTTAATTAGTTTAACGTTTCAGAATCAGAAATCAGGTTTAATATCACAGGCATATGTTGTGAAATTCATTAAATTAGCAATAACATTACAATGCAATTAATGATAATATAGAAACATAAATAAGTAAATCAATTTCAGTACGTACATATATGTATATTAAATGGGTAAATTAAAAATAGTGCAAAATCAGAAATAATTAAAAAAAACAAGTGAGGTAGTGTTTGTGGGTTCAGTCCATAAGACCAGAAGGCACAGAAGCAGAATTAGGCCATTCAGCCCATCGAGTCCGCTCCACCCTTTCATCATGGCTAGCTGATCCCGGATCCCATTCAACTCCGTACACCTGCCCTCTCACCATATCCCTTGTCCATTTAGGAATTAGATGGCAGAGGGGAAGAAGCCATTCCTGAATCACTGAGTGTGTGCCTTCAGGCTTCTGTACCTCCTTCCTGATGGTAACAGTGAGAAAAGGGCATGTCTTGGAGGTGGGGGTACTTAATAATGGACGCCTCCTTTTGAGGCACTGCTCCTTGAGGATGTCTTGGATAGTATGGAGGCTAATACTCAAGATGGATTATTCCTCAGTCTCTTTCACTCCAGGGGAAAAAAAAGTTCCATCCTAACCAGCCTCTCTTTATGATGTAAGCTTTCCAGCCCCAGTGACATCCTTGCAAATTTTTTCTGCACCCCCTCCACCTTTAATGACGTCTTCCTATTGCTGAGTGACAAGAACTCCACACAAAACTCAAAGTTCAAAGTAAGTTTGTTATCAAAGTACCTATATGTCACCATATACAACCTGAGATTCAGTTTCTTGCGGGCAGACTCAGTACACAGCAGAATCAAGGCAAAACTCCGAATGTGTTCTCACCAACGTACTGCACAGTTGCAAAATGATGTCCCCACCACTGTGCTCAGTGACCCGAGAGATTCTGCAGATGCTGGAAATTCAGAGCAACACTCACAAAATGCTGGAGGAACTCAGCAGGTCAGGCAGCATAAACAGTTGAAATTTCAGGCCGAGACCCTTCATTAGGACTGGAAAGCAAGTGGGGGGGGGGGGGGCGCGGGAAAGCCAGAACAAAAAGTTCGGGGGGGGAGGGAAAGGAGTACAAACTGGCTGATAATAGGTCAGACCAGGCGAAGGGGAAGTGGGTGGGTGTCGGGGTCGGGATGAAGTAAGAAACTGGGAAGTGATAAATGGAAGAGGTAAGGGGCTGAAGAAGTTAATCTGATAGGAGAGGAGAGTGGACGAGGGAAGAAAGGGAAGGAAGAGGGGCACCAGAGGGAGACGCTGGGCAGGTAAGAAGAGAAGGCGTAAGAGGGGAGCCAGATTGGGGAATGGAACAAGAGAGAAGAGGGAGGGGTTGAAATTACCTGAAGATGGAGAAACTGATGCTCATGCTGTCAGGTTGGAGGCTACCCAGATAGAATATAAGGTGTTGCTCCTCCTACCTGAGAGTGGCTTCATTGTGCCTATGGTCCGACATATCGGAATGGGAACGGGAAGTGGAATTGAAATCCTGTGCTCAGTGACTTGACTGATGTGCCAAGCCTGCCAGATGCCTTCTTCACCACAGTGTCGGAACATGAAGACTGGAGAATTTCAATGAATAGACAGAGGAAGAAGTGTCAGAGGAACGTCGGGACATTAGCTGGTGAGCAAGATGCAAAAGGTCACACAGCGGATTGTCAGAGTTTCACTTAAACAGTTGATTGAAAGAAAAATCATTGTTGGGAACTTGGAGGAGAGATGTCTCATTCTTCTTCAAAACACTACCATCTGAAATGGCAAAACACTATCAATTTGAAATGGCTGAATGGGTCCATCGTTCAGGACCCCCACTATCTTTCCATCTTCTCATAATTACCATGAGGGAGGATAAAGACTAGCTTTACTTGTCACATGCATATTGAAGAATACAGTGAAATGTATTGTTTTGTGTCAATGACCAACACAGTCCAAGATGCGCTGAGGTACAGGATCCACACTCAACATTTTAGGAACTGCTTCTTCACTCCCGCCATCAGATTTCTGAGTGGTCCATGAGCCAATGTCACTTCATGAAGCAATATCACTCCATGAGCCAATGTCACTCCATGAAGCAATATCACTCCATGAATCAATGTCACTCCATGAACCAATGTCACTCCATGAAGTAATATCACTCCATGAGCCAATGTCACTCCATGAACCAATGTCACTCCATGAACCAATGACACTCCATGAGCCAATGTCACTCCCTCACTATTCCTGTTTTACACTATTTATTAATTAATTGTAATTTGTAGAAATCTTGATGTCTTGCACTCTACTGTTGACACAAGACAACAGATTTCATGATATATAGTATTGTGCAAATATCTTAGGCACATATATATAGCTAGGGTGTCTAAGACTTTTGCACTGTCCTGTAGTAATTCTGTGTTGCACTGTACTGCTGCTGCTGCAAAAAAGCAAATTTCATGACATATGTGAGTGATGATAAACCTGATTCTGAAATGGGTCTCTATTGTGGACTGAGAGTGGGAAGGGGGCAGGGAGAGGGGAATCATGGTTGGGAGAAGGGGAAGGGAGAGGGAAGCACCAGAGAGACATTCCGTAATGATCAATAAACCAATAGTTTGAAATCAAATGACCTTGCCTGGGATCTCAGGGCTAGGTGTGTCTACACCTACATCTCCCACCCGCCCCCCCACCTTTGGCACTCCTTCTCTGCCACCTGTCCCACACCCCTCCCACAGTGCTCCACCCTCATCATTCCCAACATTCTTTGCTCCCATTGGATTTACAAATTTGTCCTCCGCTCCACGTTGACAAATACAGTACAGTGCAAAAGTCTTAGGCACCCTAGCTACATATATGTCTGCCTAAGACTTTTACACAGTACTGTATGTTAGTGATATTAAACCTGGTTCTGATTATGAGTTAAAGTTCTTTCAAAGTTTGTACACAAGAAGCTCCCACCAACCACAACATAGTGACGACAAGATGCAGTAATTCAGAAAGACAATGCCCAGCTCCAACGTGATCTGGTATATCAGTCCAGGTGAAAGAAGTCAGGAAAAACTTTATATGATTTTCTGATTGAGGAGGTGTACGGACATGAAGCAATGTGCCTTTAAGGGCAGGAGACACCAGTCTGGGGAGTCCGTCAGTCTATATTTGCCCTTGCCACACGGTAACACAGCCTGTGTCCTCCCAACATGTGGCTGGGTTTCGTCAGACGCTCGAGGGTTGCAGATGTCACAGCAACAACCAGCAGGCAACATTGGGAGACAGGTGTGAGGGAACGTCCCTGAGCAGGAACACAGAAATAGAAGAGAACTTTATCTAAAAGAGGCCTCTGCAGACTGTCTAACCTCTCAATAGCACTGGTGCGGGGAACTCAGCTGCTCAAAGTCTAGTTTAATCTCCTGAACTTTTACCCAAATACTGAAAGGCAAAGATGCTTCCTTAGGAAAGGAGAGGTATGAAATGAGAAACATCAACGTTTAAAGGATACCCTTAGTTGTCATTTGTACGCCAAAACTTTGAAACACACAGTGAAGTGCGTTGTTTGTGTCAACAACCAACACAGTCCGAGGATGTACTGGGGGCAGCCCACAAGTGTCACCGTTCTTCCAGCGCCCACATGGCATGCTCGCAGATTACTAACCCTAACCTGTACGTCGTTGGAACGAGGGAGGAAGCTGGAGCACATGGAGGAAACCCAGATGTCTACAGGAGGAAGGTACAGACAGCAGCCGGAATTGGACGCTGTTTGCTGATGCTGTAAAGCGATATGCTCTACATTGAGAACCATCTCCTGGTAGAAGGCTGAAGTTCTATGTCTGGGGTGGAATAGACCTGTCCCAACTAGGGCGTCATGGCGGTGTAGCAGATAGCATAAAGCTACCATAGCTCAGGGCATCAGAGTCTGGAGTACGATTTTTTTTTAAGATTATGAGGACACTCAGTCCTTGTTTATTGTCATTTAGAAATGCATGCATTAAAAAATGATACAATGTTCCTCCAGAAAGATATCATAGAAACACAGGACAAACCAAGACTAAAACTGACAAGACCACATAATTATAACATATAGTTACAACAGTGCAAAGCAATACTGTAACTTGGTAAAGAGCAGACCATGGGCACGGTAAACAAAGTCTCAAAATCCAGATAGCCTCATCATCTCACACAAACGGTAGAAGGGAGAAACTCTCCCTGCCATGAACCTCCAAGCGCCACAAACTTGCTGATGCAGCACCATTGGAAGCACCCGACCGCAGCCGACTCTGAGTCCGTCCGAAAACTTCCAGCCTCCGACCAGCCCTCCGACACCGAGCACCATGCACCATCCTCTGCCAAGCCCTTCGACCCCACCCCGACCGCCAAGCAACAAGCAAAGCCGAGGGCTCGGGACCTTCCCCTCCGGAGAGTCTGGAGCACACAGTAGCAGCAGCAGCGAAGCAGGCAGCATTTCAGAAGTTTCACCAGATGTTCCTCCGTACTGTCACGTCTGTCTCCATCAAATCAGGATTGTGCACGGCACCCTACTTGACAGATAACAGACATCACCACTGGAGTGGCCACTGTGAGCTGCGTCGCACCACGCCACCATCTTCTCCTCCTGCCTTTAGGTATTTTGATCCCATCTGTACGTTCTCCCTGTGAATGTGTGTGTTTTCTCCAGGTGCTCTAGCTTTCTTCCACAGATGAAAGATGTACCTGTCAGTAGGTTAATTGGTCATTGTAAATTGCCCTGTGATTAAGTCAGTGTTAAATAGGTGGGTTTCTGGGTGGTGCAGCTTGTTAGTCGGGAAGGGCCTGTTCCTCATTGTATCACTAAATAAACAAATAACTAAATACCAAAGCAAATGGAAGGGGTGGTTGAAGATTGGTACAGACCCAGTGGGCTGGAAAGCCAGTTCCCGGGTGGTGTCTCTCTGTGACTGTGTGTGGAGACGTCCTCTCTCCCAGGTCAGAGAATCCCTGGAATTCTCTGCGCCCGAGGGTGGTGGAGTCTGAATCATCGAATATATTTAAGAAGATTATTAAATATTTGAAAAACTAACTGAGATCCATGGGGAATTGGTCCATTATTTAAACATTAAAGATGAGTTAGATTAGCTTTATTTGTCACATGTACAACAGAGCACATTGTGAAATGTATCATTTGCTTCGATGATCACCACTGTCTGAGGATGTGCTGGGAGAAGCCTGCAAGTGTCACCACACCTCAGGCGCCAACATAACGTGCCCACAACGTACTAACCCGAACCTGTACAGCTTTGGAATATGGGAGGAAACTGGAGCACCTGGAGGAAACCCACAGAGTCATGGGCATGGGGAGAATATACAAACTTCTTACAGATTAGTCATGGTCACACTGAATGGCAAGGTAAGGGTTGAGGGGCCAAGTGGCCTACTCAAAAAATCAAAGAGCACAGAAACAGGCCCTTTGGTCCATCTGATCCATACTGTCTCAGATTCCCATGTCTGACCCATATCCCTCTTTTTATATATATAATGTTTCTTCACTCATAAAATACGCACAATGATGGAGGATTTACGAAACTTTACAATTACAAATTACAATACAGTTGTTATCATCTAGAAAATACTTAATCCGTCAGGGACCCACCATTCTTGGAAACCACCCCCACCCCTCACTGTACCTATCCATGATTCTCTGAAAATTCCCTATCCAGGTACCTGCTCAAAGTTCTAAGTAAAACTATCATCAAAGTACTTGCTTCAATCACTTCGTCCGGCAGATCATTCCATATGTGGACCACTCTCCAGGTGAAAGAGTTTCCCACAGTACTCATGCCCACAGACGCTGCCAGGCCTGCTGAGTTCCTCCAGCATTTTGTGTGTGTGGCTTGGATTTCCAGCATCTGCAGATTTTCTTTTGTTTGTGAAAGAGTTTCCCCTCAGGTTCTTATTAAATCTTTCCACTGTCATCTTACACCTGTCCCCTTTAGTTCTTGATTCCTCTTCCCCAGGAGAGACAGTGTATACTTATCTGATCTGTGCTTCTCACGGTTTTAAACGTCTCTATAAGGTCACCACTCATTCTGTTAAGTTCCAGCGACAAAAGACACAACCTGTTCAACCTCTCTCCATAACTCAGACCCTCAAGTCATGGTAACAAACTCGTAAATCACCTCCCCACTCTTTCCAGCTTAATCAGCTTACACCTGCTCCTATTTTTTTGTGTTATTGGTAAACTGGTAAAAACACGGCATCCTCAATCCCTGCTAAAACTAAGAAAAAGCAATTAAAATTCAGCTTCTAATTCCCACTCTAACCTGTCGGTCCATGGCCTCCTCTACTGCCACGATGAGGCTAAGCTCAGGTTGGAGGAGCAACACCTCATGTTCCATCTGGGTAGCCTCCAACCTGATGGCATGAACGTCGATATTTCTAATCTCTGGTAGATTTTTTCCCCTTTCACCCCTTCTCTTCTCTTCACCTGCCCATCTTCTCCCTTTGGTTTCCCTCAATTTTCCTTTCCTCCATGTTCCACTCTCCTCTCCCATCAGATCCCTTCTTCTTCAACCTTTTCTTTCTTCCACTTATCCCCTCCCAGCTTCCTACTTCATCCCCCACCCACATCCACCTACCTTCCCCCTCACCTGGGCTCACCTATCACCTGTCGGCTTGTATTCCCTCCCCCTCTCTTTACCTTCTTATTCTGGTTTCTGCCCCCTTGCTTTCCAGTCCCAATGAAGAGTCTCAGCCTGAAACATCGACTGTTTATCCCCCTCCATAGACGCTGCCTGACCTGCTGAGTTCCTCCAGCATTCTGTGTGTGTTGCTCTGGGTTTCCAGAATCTCTTGTGCTTGTAATTAAAATTGGAAATGCTGAACAATAAAAAGGTCTAGGAACACAGAAACATTGGCAGAGCTTTAAGGACATTAGTTTGGGCGCGAGGGGAACAGAGAATTCAGAAAAACAGGAATAGCAGATTTGAAAACCGGGAGAAGAATTTTAAAACTGAGAATAGCAGGCATATATAGTACAATTATGACATGATTATTCAAAGTTCAAAGTAAATTTATTATCAAAGTACATATATATCACCATATACAAACCTGAGATTCATTTTTTGCAGGTATACTCAATAAATCCATAATATAATAATAACCACAATAGAATCATTGAAAGGGTGCACCAATTTGGGCATTCAACCAGTGTGAAAAATACAACAAACTACAAATACAAAAAGAAAAATATAATAAATAAATAGATAGATAGATAGATAGATAGCGAGAACATGAGATAAAGAGTTCCTGACAGTGAGTCCATTGTTTGTGGGAATATTTCAATAATGGGGCGAGAGAAGTTGAGTGAAGTTATCCCCCTCTGGTTCAAGACCCTAATGGTTGAGGGGTAATAACTGTTCCTGAACCTGATGGCATGAATCCTGAGATTCCTGTACCTTCTTCCTGATGGCACCAGTGAGAAGAGAGCATGTCCTGGGTGGTGGGGGTCCCTGATGATGGCTGCTGCTTTCCTGTGACAATGCTCCATGTAGATGTGCTGACTGGTGGGAAAGGTTTTATCCATGATGGACTGGGCCATATCCACTACTTTTTGTAGGACTTTCTGCTTTCCTGCGATGACGCTTTGTGTGGATGTACTTTGTATGCAAATTATACTTTGTACGGCAGCACAGTAGTGTAACGCTTTACAACGCCAGCAAAACTGGGCTGAGAGGTGGCAGCTGGAGTTCAATCCAGATAAGTGCGAAGTGGTTCATTTTGGTAGGTCAAATATGATGGCAGAATATAGTATTAATGGTAAGACTCTTGGCAGTGTGGAGGATCAGCGGGATCTTGGGGTCCGAGTCCATAGGACACTCAAAGCTGCTGTGCGGGTTGACTGTGTGGTTAAGAAGGCATACGGTGCATTGGCCTTCATCAACAGACAGATTGAGTTCAAGAGCCAAGAGGTAATGTTGCAGCTATATAGGACCCTGGTCAGACCCCACTTGGAGTACTGTGCTCAGATCTGGTCACCTCACTACAGGAAAGGATGTGGAAACTATAGAAAGGGTGCAGAGGAGATTTACAAGGATGCTGCCTGGATTGGGGAGCATGCATTATGAGAATAGGTTGAGTGAACTTGGCCTTTTCTCCTTGGAGTGACAGAGGATGAGCAGTGACGTGATAGAGGTGTACAAGACGATGAGAGGCATTGATCGTGTGGATAGTCAGAAGCTTTCTCCCAGTGCTGAAATGGCCAACACAAGAGGGCACAATTTTAAGGTGCTTGGGAGTAAGAACAGAGGGGATGTCAGGGGTAAGTGTTTTACGCAGAGAGTGGTGAGTGCTTGGAATGGGCTCCCAACGACGGTGGCAGAGGAGGACACAATATGGTCTTTTAAGACACTCCTGGATAGATACATGGAGCTTAGGAAAATAGAGGGTTATGGGTAACCTCAGGTAATTTCGAAAGTAAGTACATGTTCGGCCTACAGTTTTGTGGGCCGAAGGGCCTGTATTGCGCTGTAGGTTTTCTATGTTTCTACGTTTCTAATTGGGTTTCAATTCTCGTCGCTGCCTGTACGGAGTTTGTTTGTTCTCCTCGTGACAGCGTGGCGTTTCTCCACGTGCCCTGGTTTTCTCCCACATTCTAAAGGACATAGCGTTAGGGTTAGTAGGTTGACACTAGAAGTAAAGCAACACCCGTGGGTTGCCCCAGCCTGTGGTCATTAACGCAAAGACATATTTCACCGTGTGTTTCAATGTACATGAGACAAATAAAGCTAACCTTTCGATCTTTATCTTTAGTGGGCTGTCGAATCCGTGGCCCAGCTGTTCAAAAGTCTACAGCCAGGATTAGCGAGCCGGATTTAGTTGTTTTTACTGGTTTCCGGAAACCAAACCCAAACAAATGGTGAAAGAAATGCAACACATGCAAAATTTCTCCTTTGTTTGCAGCCGGAGAGACCCGTGACAAATACGTTAACCTGCCAGTGCTCCAGGACTACTTTTCGATGTGTTAGTTACCTTCGAATGGCTGTGCAGATTATTAGAATAAGCGTATATCAATTTCTACATGAAGAACAGTCACAGTATCCTCACATATAACCCTCTTCTGAAAAGAGAAAGAGATTCAGTGGATTCCGGTTAATTGGGTTATCGGGCAGCCGCTAATTTGAGACAACTCTTAAAGAACAAAAATAAATCAAGAAAATCAGCCACGATTCCCTTTGTTTATTTGGGACACTGTGCCGCTTAATTGGGGCAGGAGACCATTGTTGAATAGGTTTCTCTTTAGTGTCAGTCGCCTGCATTAATGTGGCCGTTAGACACTAGCTACACTGTGCTTAGAGCAAACAGTTTTTGGGCTACATCCACACTAGACCGGATAATTTTGAAAACGCAATTTTGTGTAAAAAAGACGGGCGTCCACACTAGGCGTTTTTGAAAATACCTCTGTCCACATTAAAATGGATATTTTGTTCACTCTGGAGAGCGTTTCTGAAAAGCTCCATTTTTGGGGGAGGAAAACGCCATTTCAATGTGGACGGAGGGTCAAAACGAAGAGAAAAATCTTCGGTTACGGATTTGTCCGGTCTAGTGTGGACGTAGCCTTAAATAGCAACACTTGCGTACTTGTGTCTACACTGATATTGTTCATTTACAGTCAATCAAATGACCATGGCAGTGTACACAGGATTAATCACTCTATCAAGAACTATTGGGACCTAATACATAGTTTTATATTACTGTAGTGGTAGTGTTCTAGTTTATTCTGGATTTAATTTAAATACATAATTTGTTACTCAGTTTGTCTTTTTTTAAGCCTTTTCAGCTATTTCCCTGAAACTTCAGCTAAATAGGGCCCCCCTTTAATTGAGCCAAAATGTATTGTCCCGATGTGTCCCAATCAACCGGAATCCACTGTATAATTAACAAGAAAGGAAAGCAGGAATGAGGTACCTCACCACGGTAGATGGTGCAGCCTATTGCTTGGCTTCTTAGCTTTTATAATATGCCTGCAGTATAATGGTGATTAAATCAGAATCAGGGTCAGTATCACTGACATATCTTGTGAAATTTGTGTTTTGCACCAGCTATACAGTGCAATACGTACAAATTTGCAATGAGAAATATATTTTTAAAAATGAGTAGTTCAAGAAGAGAGCAAAATTCAAGAGAGCAATGTGACTAAGCACGTTAATGAAGGTAGAGCCGCAGATGTAATATATATGGATTTCAGCAAGGCATTTGATAAGGTACCCCATGCAAGGCTTATTGAGAAAGTAAGGAGGCATGGGATCCAAGGGAGCATTGCTTTGTGGATCCAGAACTGGCTTGCCCACAGAAGACAAAGAGTGGTTGTAGTGGGTCATATTCTGCATGGAGGTCGGTGACCAGTGGTATGCCTCAGGAATCTGTTCTGGGACGCCTAATCTTTGGGGTTTTCATAAATGACCTAGATGAGGAAGTGAAGGGATGGGTTAGGAAATTTGCTTATGACACAAAGGTTGGGGGTGTTGTGGATGGTGTGGAGGGCTGTCAGAGGTTACAGCGGGACATTAATAGGATGCAAAACTGAGCTGAGTAGTGGTAGATGGAGTTCAACCCAGATAAGTGTGAGGTGGTTCATTTTGGTAGGTCAAATATGATGGCAGAATATAACACTAATGGTAAGACTCTTGGCAGTGTGGAGGATCAGAGGGATCTTGGGGTCTGAGTCCATAGGACACTCAAAGCTGCTATGCAGGTTGACTCTGTGGTTAAGAAAGCAAACGGTGCATTGGCCTTCATCAATCGTGAGATTGAGCTTAAGAGCCGAGAGATAATGTTGCAGCTACATAGGACCCTGGTCAGACCCCACTTGGAGTACTGTGCTCAGTTCTGGTCACCTCACTACAGGAAGGACGTGGAAACCATAGAAAGGGTGCAGAGGAGATTTACAAGGATGTGACCTGGATTGAGGAGCATGCCTCATGAGAATAGGTTGAGTGAACTCGGCCTTTTCTCCTCGGAGCAATGGAGGATGAGAGGTGACCTGACAAAGGTGTACAAGATAATAAGAGGCATTGATCGTGTGGATAGTCAGAGGCTTTTCCCCAGGGCTGATATGGGTAGCAGGAGAGGGCATAGTTTCAGGGTGCTTGGAAGGAGGTACAGAGGAGGTGTCAGGGTAAGTTTTTTATGCAGAGAGTGGTGAGTGCGTGGAATGGGCTACCGGCAATGGTGGTGGAGGCAGAAACGATAGGGTCTTTTAAGAGACTCCTGGATAGGTACATGGAGCTTAGAAAAACAGAGGACTATGGGTAAATCCTAGGTAGTTCTAAGGCAGGGATAGGTTCGGCACAGCTTTGTGGGCCAAAGCGCCTGTATTGTGCTATAGGTTTTCTATGTTTCTAAAATAGTGACCACAACACATAAACACAAAGGATTCTGCTCAAAATCCAGAACACACACAAAATGCTGGAGGAACTTACCTCTTCTGGTAGCATCTGTGGAAATGAATAAACAGTCAACGTTTTGGGCCAAGACCCTTCAAGCAGTTCCCTCAGCATTTTGTGCATGTTGCTCTGTGAAATAGTGAGGTAGTGTACATGGGTTCATTGTCCATTCTGAGATCTGAAGGCAGAGAGGAAGAAGCTGTTCCTGAAACGTTGAGTGTGTGTCCCAGGCTCCTGTATCTCCTCCTTGATGGTAGCAATGAAAGAGCAGGTCCTGGCTGAGGTGGGGGGGGGGGGGGGGGGGGTCCTTAATGATGGATGCCACGTTCTTGAGGATGTCATCTTTTAAAGGTTTCCTTGATGCTAGTGCCCATGATGGAGCTGGCTGAATTTGCAACTTACTGCAGCATTTTTTGGCCTGTGCAATGGCCCCTCCATACCAGACGGTGATATAAACAGTCAGAATGCTCTCCATAGTATATCTGTTAGAAACTTGCTAGAGTTTTTAGTGACATATCAAATATCTCAAACTCTTAATGAAATATAACCACTGTCGTGCCTTCTTTGTAATTACGTCAATATATGCTCGACCCAGAGAGATGTTGAGACCCAGGTACTTTAATGCTGCTCACCTTTTCCACTTCTGATCCCTCGATGAGGACTGGTGTGTGTTTCCTCAACTTCCCCTTCCTGAAGTCCACAACCAATTCCTTGGTCTTACCGATGTTCAGTGCAAGATTATTGCTGCAACAAAACTCAACCAGCAGATCTAGCGCACTCCTGTACGCCTCCTCATCGTCATCCGAGATTCTGCCCACAACAGTTGTGTCATTGGCGAATTTACTGCACAGTCATGGGCGTAGAGAGAGTGGAGCAATGCGATTCTATATCTCCATTTCCTTGTGCAAGGACATCACATGATTCTAGTCCCTCTCACAGGCTCCTCCGTACCAGACGGTGATGCAACTAGACAGCATGCTCTGCACCGTACATCTCTAGAAATGGTAAATGATAGGGACCTCATGTATTTTGTTTAATCCTGGTCAGGAGGGCCAGGGATGACGCGATGTGGAATTCACTCTCTCAGTGTGAGGAGAACCAGACTTGGTTCTGGCTTTCTAAGGGAATTTGGTAAACGTTTGGAGGTAGAATATTGACAAGGGTAAGGAGAAGGCGAGGGCTGGCCACAGTGTGTTGGAATGGGTTTAATGGGCCCTCTTTTTTCCCTTTTCCAAACTTTGAAGTGGATG
Organism: Mobula birostris; assembly: GCF_030028105.1. NCBI lineage: Eukaryota > Metazoa > Chordata > Chondrichthyes > Myliobatiformes > Myliobatidae > Mobula > Mobula birostris. Next base: position 4,886,398 of record NC_092396.1, on the reverse strand, counting down.
AACTTCTCTCGGGACACACGGTTATGGATACAGTCCTGGGCAAGGGGCAAACAATCGGCTTGGGCAGTGCCCTTGACTTCCCACCGCCTAAAGTGTGAATAAGTTCCAAGTTCAAGTTTAAGTTGAGTTTCTTGTCATTCAACTGTACACATATATACCGCTAAACGAAACAATGTTCTCCAGATCAAGGTGTGCACACACAGTACATATAACTTGCACACATGACACATAAAGTAATATTACCACAAATAAATTAACAAATAATAAGGTGCAGTTACAACACAAGTTAAAATGTAAACACTATAACGCTACTGGCGCTTCATATATGATGAGGCTTGGGAGGTGGCAGGGAGTTCAGTATCTCACAGCTTTGGGGTGAGAAGCTGTTTCCCATCCTAACAGTTCTTGTCCTAGCGCTACGGTATCTCCTGCCTGATGGAAGGGGTCAAAGAGATTGCTGGACGGATGGGAGGGACATAGACAATGCTAAGGGCCCTGCGTACACAGAGCTCCTGATAAATATCGCTGATGGGTGGAAGAGAGACCCCCAAGTAACCCACCTCCTCAAAGGGCAACTAGCTCCCTGTGACAATACCGTGATGTGTCATTCCCAGCTTGTGAACAGTATTGGACCCCTTATCGAAGAAAGGATGGGCTGGCATTGGGAAGAGTCCAGAAGAGGCTCATGAGAATGATACCAAGAATGAAAGGGTTAATGTATGAGGAACATTTGATGGTTCTGGGCCTATAATCACTGGAGTTTAAAAGAATGGGGGGAGGGTAGGGAGGATGGATCCCATTGAAACCTATTGAATATAGAAAGACCTAGAAAGAGTGGATTTGGAGAGGATGTTTCCAGCAGTGGGGGAGTCTGAGGCAGCCTCAGGTTGGAAGTCAGTCCCTTTGGGACAGAGAGGAGGAAGGATTTCTTTATCCAGGGAGTGGCGAATCTGTGCAGTTGATTGCCACAGTTGGCTGTGGAGGTCAAGTCAAGTCAATGGGTATATTAAAAGCAGAGGTTGACAGGTTCTTGATTAGTGAGGGCATCAAAGGATACAGAGAGAAGGCAGGAGAATGAGCTTGAGAGGGATAGTAAATCAGCCATGATGGAATGGCAGAACAGACTTAATGGGCTGAATGGCCTAAGTCTGCTCGTACAGTATTTAGGCACATATATACTGTACTGTATACAGCTGGCTTGCCTATGATTTTTCTATATATTGCACTGCACTGCTACTGCAAAAAAAAAACAAATTTCATGACATACAGAATGTGAGTGATGATAAACCTGATTCTGATCTGGGTCTCCAATGTGGACTGAGAGTGAGAAGGGGACGGGAGAGGGGAGTCATGGTTGGGAAAATGGGAAGGGAGAGGGGAGGGAGTGGGAAGCACCAGAGAGACATCCTGTAATGATCAATAAACCTATTCTTTGGAATCAAATGACCTTGCCTGGTGTCTCAGGGCTGGATGTGTCTGCACCCATGACATCCCCCACTCCTGGCACTCCTTCTCCGCCACCTGTCCCACACCCCTCCCGCAGCACTCCACCCTCGCCATTCTCAATGTCCTTTGCTTCTGCTAGATTTACGAACTCGCTGTCTGCGTCACGTTGACGAATATCGTACTGTGAGAAAGCCTCAGGCACCATAGACTTTTGCACAGTACTGTTATCCTTATGGTTTTATTCTCTGCTTAGGAGATGGATTTTGAAAACTTCACTGTTAGAATGGCAGCATGAAAAATAACTGGATTGATTTTTCTGGTGACCACATTCTGGGCGATATCAGCTTACTACATAGGCACTGTTGTGTCTCAGCACACTGCAGTGCTGGGACCGTGTATTCACTTGCAGGAACAGGTGACTGGGACAGCTGGTGCACATCTTGCCCACAGTTGGGACACAGAACGTGTCTAAGGGAGCTCCTGAGAGACGCACACTTCCCCTACCATCACCACAGATGGTTAAACTGCCTGGCTCAATTCACCCACTTGTCAAACGGTTAACTTCAGTAGCACCTGTACAAGGTCACTCAAGCACTCGGCAAATGACCGACTACCCGCTCAGACCTGGACGAGTCTGGAGGAAATGTTTATGGGAAACCGGAGGGTAAACATCTTCACTCAGAGGGAGGTGAGAGTGTGGAATGAGCTGCCATTGGAAGTGGTGGATTCAGGATTGATTTCAACATTTAAGGGAAGTTTGGATAAGTACAGGGATGGGAGAGGTGTGGGGGGCTATGGTTCAGGTGCAGGTTGATGGGTCAGGCAGATTAATAGCAGCTCAGACTAGATGGGCTGAAGGGCCTGTTTCTGTGCTGTAGTGTTTATGATTCTATTGAGCCTGAGGCAACAAACTGTCTTTAGAGTGTTTGTATGTTCTCCCCGTGACCTCTGGGGACTAAATCACCTCCTATGTAAGTGAATTTGATCTGTGGCCTTTTTCCCAGTGGAGGGGAGTCTAAACTAGAAGGTGGGGGTTAAAGGTGAGAGGGCACAGGGGATCTGAGGGGCAAGATTTTCACATAGATGGTGGTGGTAAATATAATGAACTGCTCGAAGAAGTGATAGAGATTGAGCCCTGGAGCCATAGAGCACTACAGCACAGAAACAGCCTCTTTGGCCCATCTAATCCATGCTAGTCTATTTTTCTGGCTCATCCCATCTACCACAAAGCCAAACCATATCCCTCCATACCCATCCCATCCATGTACCAATCTAAACTCCTTCTGTTTAGAAGAGCTTTGGGCAAGTACATAGATAGGAGCAGTTTAGAGAGGCTTGGAAAATCATGGGTAAATGAGAGCAGCTCAGTGAACATCTGAGCTAACATACCAGTTAGTGTATCGCTTTACAGCACCAGTGATTGGAATATCAGGCTTCGATTCCCACCGCTGTCTGTGAGGATTCGATACATTCTCCTCATTTCTGGGTGGATTTCCTCCGGGTGCTCCAGTTTCCAAAGATATGCAGATTACGGTTAGTGAGATTATGCTGGTGGCAGCCCGCAAGTGTCCATGAGACATGCGAGCAGAATTAGGCCATTCAGCCCATCGCGTCTGCTCTGCAAGTGTCACCATGCCTCTGATGTCAACACAGCATGTCCACAATTTACGAACTCTAACCTGTACGTCTTTGGTCTGTGGGAGGAAACCAGAACCCCCGGAGGAAAACCACACAGTCACGGGGAGAACGTACAAACTCCTTACAGACAGCGACAGGAATTGAACGCTGATCGGTGGTCACCGGTGTTGTGCTAACCACTATACTACCGTTCCCTATCCTTTGCCTAAGCCCTACAGCTGTGCAAGTGTAAAGGAGTATGTCTCAAAAGCACCAGCCAACGCTGCTGACTTGCTTGCATAAACCCTACTTGTAAAAGGATTTCCAGCTGTTCTCTGGCTCCCAGTGTGACAGATGACCCTCTCAATTTGTGACTCCAGAAAGAATGCAAAAGACAACATTTGAAAGTCCACGTGCTGTTTTTAAAAGAGGGGAAACACAGCGTCCTTGTGTACTCAGAACAGACAGCTACCCACCCACAGTCATCTTCAGCCTGACGAGGAGAGAACAGGGTCACATATGGGTCAGAGGGCATTAACTCAGGCCATTGTCTGAATGGTAGGTCACATCCTCCTGTTTTTCTTCTATATTCACACAGATGAGAAAAAGACACAACTCAATTGACCAATGGGGCAGGACTGGGGGCTTTTTTTCCAACCGATAGAAGGTCTTTCGTTAAGAAAAGAAGGTTAAACTGGGGGTAAAGCCAAAAGGCCCTTCTGTCCAATTACTGCATTGGAGAAGATATGTCAGCAGTGACCTCCGAGGTCAAAATGCAACTTTCCTGGTGATAATGGCACGCTTTTCCGTTGTCTCACTCTGATTATGAACCCTCAATGTGTTCATCAGGCCGAATGCAGGGAACCTTCGGCAGTTCAAGTTATTCAAAACACTCACAAGCTGATAATTAAGACATCTTGTCGAAATGACCTCTGCTGACCTCCCGTGAGCACACCTTGGGCTTGTGCTAGTTGTTATTCAAGATTGTTTAATGTCATTTCCAGTACACAAGTGTAAAAGAGAATGAAATAAATGATCCAATACAGCACAAAAACTGCAATAAGATAAAGTACACAACAGTAAAAAAGTACATTAAATATCAATACATAAGATAGTTTATATACATAGATTGTTTTTACGTCCATAAAGTGATGCTAGGCACAGGAGTGTCTGTATATAAGGTGACTGATGGGAAATGATAAAGTAGTGGTGGTTGGGGGTGTGGAGGGGTGGGTTAGCAGGTAGAGGTGTTGATCAGCCTTACTGCTTGGGGAAAGTAACTGTTTTTGAGTCTGGTGGTCCTGGTGTGGATGCTACATAGCCTCCTCCCTGATGGGAGTGGGACAGACAGTCCACGAGCAGGCTGGATGGGATCCTTCATGATGTTACTGGCCCTTTCTGGCACCTTTCTACATATATGTCCTTGAAGGCATGTAGGCTGGTGCTGGTAATGCATTGGGCAGTTTTGACTACCCGTTGTACAGCCTTCCTGTCCTCCATAGTGCAGTTTCCATACCATGCAGTGATATGGATGCTCTCTACTGCCCACCTGTAGAATGACGTGGGTATGAATGCACATAGTCCAGCTCTCTTCAGCCTCCTCAGAAAGTAGAGACGTTGGATATATTTCAGAAATGGTTTTCTACTCAGACTGAAGGTGACCATTTAATTTGTACCTCCTTTCTGAAGGCAAAGATTTCCGAGGGTTTAACGTTCTCACGTCATTTGGGACCTGTCGCCTTCCATGTCTGGCATCCCGTCCCAGAGTTGCAGAAACTTCCTCCAACAAGTACTAGAATTAGAATCAGGCACTACCAACATACCTCACAAAACTTGTCATTTTGCGGCAATAGGACTCAAAGTTACCTTGAGAAATCTATAAAATAAAGAAATAGTGCAAAATAGTGAGGTGGTGTTCATGGGCTCATGGAACATTCCGAAATTTGATGGTGGTGGGGTAGAATCTGCTCCAAAAACATTGAGTGTGTACCTTCAGACTCCTGTAGCTCCACCCTGATGGTAGCAATGAGAAGAGGGTATGTCCTGGGTGGTGAGGTTCTTAATTATGGATGCCTCTTTCTTGAGGCATCATCTTTTGAATGTGCTCTTGATGCTGAGGTGACACAGGTGACTGCGGATACTGGAGTACTCCAGATGTAGTCTCATCCATGTGGACACACTACACTGCAGACGCTGGAATCTGGAGACAGACTGATCTTGGAGTGGGTTAAAACAGGGGTCCCCAACCTTTTTTGCACCGCGGACCGGTTTTATACAATATTCCTGCAGACCGGCCGACCGGGGGGGCGGGTAAGGTTGCCAACTTTCTCACTGTGTTTACCCCGAGAAAGACTACCATGACCATGAAGACTTGCACGGGCACCTGTGTGCACATGTGTGCCGTGCACATACATTACGTGCGCATGCGTGCACGTGCCGATTTTTTTTCTACAAATCGTTTTTGGCGATTCTGCTCAGTGAAACTACACTATTCATACATTATTTCTACTTTATATAGGCTGTGTATTTATCATATCATTCCTGCTTTTATTATACGTTAGTGTTATTTTAGGTTTTATGTGTCAAAAGGTCAAGATTCAAAGATTCAAAGTATATTTATTCTCAAGTTATGGAAGCAGAATACAACTCTGAGATTCATCCTTCCGCAGGCAGCCAAGAAATGAAGAAGCACGGTGGATGCTATTCAAGATAATGCTAAACACTCAAAAAAGAACAACTTGTTGTTCGGCAAAAAGTGAGCAAACAACACACAGAATATCAAAAATCAAAGCAGAGTCCAGTGGTATTCAGTTTAGTTCAACCCCACGCTGCTAGCCAATGCAGACCATTCTTCACAGAGCACTCCAGTCCGCTTTGATTGCCCTCTATTTATCAGCTGTACATTAAAATATCTACATCTGTTGAAATTTGATAGTCTTTGGTGTTACTCCAAATCTCTCCAAACTCCTTATGAAATATTGCTACTGGAATGTCTTCTTCATAATTGCATCAATATGTTGGGACCAGATCAGATCTTTGGAAACGTTGAGACACTCAGGAACTTAAAGCTGCTCAACCCTTTCCACTGCTGATCCCTCGATGAGGACTGGCGTGTGTTTCCTTGACTTCGCCTGCCTGGAATCCACTATCAGTTCCTTGGCCTTACCGATGTTGCGTGCACGGTTGTCACTGCAACCCTACTCAACCAGCTGACCTAGCTCACTCCTGTGCGCCTCCTTGTCACCATCTGAGATTCTGTCATTGGCAAATTTATTGATGGTGTTTGTGCTGTGCCTAACTACGTTGTCATGGGTGTACAGAGAGTAGAGCAATGTGATTCTATATCTCTACTTCCTTGTGCAAAAACATCACATGAATCAAGCCTTTGATTGTGTCCCTTTTCTCTTTGCAACAGACTGTTTCCATAAACGCATAGTGTGCTTTCAGATCCCAGGCATTCAGCGTCTTCCTCAAAGTGTAGGGTAACGTAATTGGGAGAAATATACTTAATTCACAACCACTGACTTTGTGTTGGGGTTTCACTTTAAGAGGCTGGTCCGACGTGATGACAATATTACGTAAAAGGTTTTTAGCGTGCTTTTGCTGTGTAGGCTTTGGAGTTCAATAAAACGAGCTACGGGTTTCATTAAACATAAAACGCCTCACTTTGTTTTATTTGCGAAAACCTATATTGGTGACCCTGATGCTCTAGGACAATTCCGGAGTTATCAAACATGTCGACTAACGCAGTCGCTTTGAAACTGCTGGAGTTTCGGGAACAAAATGCCATCGCTTGGTTTGTACAACCCGGGGCCCAGTTCACCCTGTGAGAAATCTCCGTCAACAGCACCAAATATTTCTATGTGGCAGTGTTGCTGGGCAATTCCACGGCTGCGAGAGTGGCGAGTCTGCTTGGACACCCGCCTGAACAATATATATACCAATTGCTGAAAAGTCACCTTTTACAGACTTTTGGGCTATCAGAGTCTCTGCGTGCCAAGCAGTTGCTCTGCTTCCCCTGTACAGATCAGCGATGATAAGCCTTCAGAGCTAATGGACCGCATGCTGTCTCTCCTGGGAAATCACCATCCTCATTTTATTTTTAAAGAACTCTTCATGCCTGATCCAGTCCACGTAGCCCTGGCTGATGCACCTGTGATGGATGATAGGGAGTTTGCTAAAATGGCTGACAGTCTACACTCAGCCGGGCAGTGATACATCATTCCTCCTCCTTTCTCCACCTCAGTAAGTCTGGTCAGCAAGGCCAAGGTGAGGACGCCCGTGCCTCTGAAACAGATGACCCTGGGCCTGTGCTTTTACCATGCTTGCTTTGGTAGGAATGCTAGGAGATGACGACTGCCTTGCAGCATTGACAGTGCCAGTGCATCAGGACATCAGAGGTCTGGGAACACTGTGGGTTCCAGTTGCCAGGGTCGTCTACTGTTCATCACAGACACCCTTTCAGAGTGATGCTTCCTGTGTGATACGGGTGTTCAAGTGAGTGTGCTGCCAACATCGCCTAATGATGAGAAGGCAAAGAGCCACGAAACCTCGCTGGAGGCTGCCAATAGCAGCAGGATCCAGGCCTATGGGACACGACGGGTGACGCTCTGCTTCAGAGGGTGACGTTACACCTGGGGCTTCGTCCTGGCAAAAGTGGATAGACCTCTGCTCAGTGCAGATTTCCTGTGTGCTCAGGGACTGTTGGTCAATCTTAAGAACAGCCAGATTGTGGATGTCAAGGATTTTGGCTCATTACCCTGCTCCCCCAGTAAGTTCCCCACAGCGACTCTGTCAAGCACATGCAACACTGCATGTGAGTTTACTCGTCTGCTGGGCAAATTCCCAGACCCTAGCAAGCCCACATTCCCCACTACAGTCACAAAACATGGCGTCGAGCACCACATTCCCACAGCGGACCTGCCAGTCTATGCCCGCACGTGTAGACTGGACCTAGAAAAGCTGGCAACCGCGAAGGCTGAGTTTGCCCACCTGGAAAGACTCGGAATTGTAATTGGCCATATAGCCCCTGGGCTTCTCCCCTCCATACGGTTCTGATGGGCAATGGTAGTTGCTGTCTATGTGGTGATTACTGACACCTCAATGAGGCCACAACCCACGATCGTTACCCAGTCCCACACGTTCAAGACTTTTTGGCACGTTTAGCTGGAAAGTTAATTTTTTCCAAAGTCGATCTAGTTCGGGGCTACCATCAGGGGCCTGTGTGCTTGGAGGAGAGTTGCTGCCCCCTCACTACCAAAATGCTTACAGGAGTTGTTAGGCATGGTGAATTTCTATCACCGCTTCACTCTGCGAGCAGCTGAAATTAAGGTAGTAACCCCTAATCCGAGTCTCCTGGCCTACATAGCAACGGATATACAACATATCAAGGGGAAAAGTCATGCCATGGCTGTACACATAGGGATTGATTATGCCAGCGTGGCTGCTGACCAAATTACTGACCCAGAGGCCCAGGCTTACTGAACAGCAGTCACCGGCCTACGGTTGGCTGACATTAAGTTCGGGGAAGCTAGGGTTTCTCTCCTGTGCGATGTCTCAAGCGATCGCTCTCGCCCCATCTTGTCCGCAAACTGGAGACGGACCGTTTTTGACTCCATACGTGGACTCTCGCGTACGGGCTGGAAGGCCTCACTGAAACCGGTTGCATTAAAGTTTGTGTGGCACACCCTTAGAAAGGACATGCATGACTGGACTGCAGCTTGTGTGGAGCGCCAGTGGGCAAAATATAACCATCATGTTCAGGTGCCATTGGCCCTGAGCGATGGTTTGACCATGTCAATGTGGACCTTGTTGATCCTCTTTCCCCCTTCCATGGTTTTATGCACCTTCTTACCACGGTGGACCGTACCACCAGGTGGCCAGAGGTCATCCGTCTAGCATCGACAATGGCCGCAGACGTGGCTCGAGCGTTCATCAACAATTGGGTTTCTCGGTTCCTCTGACCGTGGCCCCCAATTCACTTCGGACCCCTAGATGATGATGGCCCAGAACCTCAGCTTTAGGACACATCACACCACAGCATATCACCCGCAGTCCAATGGCCAATGCAGGTGCTTTCATTGCTCCTTAAAGGCTGCTCTGAGTGTTGGCATGATCGGCTCCCATGGGTTCTACTGGGACTCAGAACTGCTCTATAGGAGAACCTGCAGTCATCTGCAGCTGAGTTGGCATACAGGCAGCCGTTACAAGTGCCAGGTGATTTAATTCCTGATGCCACGACCGTCCGGTTGGCCTCTCAACAGCGTCCCACCCTCCTCAGGAAACTCAATTCTCTTTCACCAATTCCTACCTCCCATCATGGCGTACAGCACTCCTGGGTTCCTGTTAACCTACATTCCTTCTCGTTTGTTTTTGCCCATGATGACACACTCCAGCATCCCCATAGACCCCCTTATGATGGCCCGTTCCACATTTTGGAATGGGGAGAAAAGACTTTTATCATAGGCAAGAGGGGTAAAGCTGGCTGCCTTTGTCTTGTGGCTGCCTATGGAGAAAGTGAATCTCAGGGTTGTATACTGCATCCGTACTTTGATAATAAATGGATTTCGAATCTCAGAACAAAACAACAGCAAAACAAGCCTTGCACCTGCCTTTAAACCGTGTATTGCTGGGGATTTAGTGATCACATGCCAATGATCCACACTTGCAAATTAAATATAGCACTTCCTACGAATCTGGTTTAAGCACCAGGAGCAAAGCCCACTTTCACTTGTGAGTTCCTATTTTAGTTTGGCATTTTTTGTGGGTTTTGTTAGAGTGGGAATCTCTTGATTTTTCTCGTTGCTTCTGTGGTTTCTTTGAGTGGGAGTCACTCAGACCGTATGACAAGATGCCCTGATCAGCCTGTGGTAACTCTTATTCCATCTTCCCTTTATCTTTTTCTTTCTTTCCTTCCTTCCTTTTTTTCTTTGTTTCTTTCTTTCCTTCTTTCTTCCTGATACGGTTTGTAAATTCAAAACATTAAATTAATTCAAAGGAAGACACAGGGTTCCGACATGTGAGACTAACTTTGTGGTTTACTTTAAGCGAGGCGCACTCGTATCACATGGTAGCGTGAAGACGAATGCTATTCATGTATTTTGTACATATAACCTGTAATAAAGTATTTAAACGAACAAGAATGCTTAGTCAAACGATATATTTACACTATTACTCAAATACTATGGAAGTATTAAATGCACACTTCCTCCCTTCTTTGTTCTTTTCTATCTTTCTTTACAGCAGGATACGGGACACTCAAGGGTGGCAGGGAAGAGAAGTGTGCGCAGTCACAATTACGACAGAGAAAGTACTCAGGAAGCTGAATAGGCTCAAGGTCGATAAATCTCCTGGACCAGATGGAATGCACCCTCGTGTTCTGAAGGAGGTAGCTGTGGAGATTGCGGAGGCATTAGCGATGATCTTTCAAAAGTCAATAGATTCTGACATGGTTCCGGAAGACTGGAAGATTGCAAATGTCACTCCGCTATTTAAGAAGGGGGCAAGGAAGCAAAAAGGAAATTATAGACCTGTTAGCTTGACGTCAGTGGTTGGGAAGTTGTTGGAGTCGATTGTCAAGGATGAGGTTACAGAGTACCTGGAGGCATATGACAAGATAGGCACAACTCAGCATGGATTCCTTAAAGGAAAATCCTGCCTGACAAACCTATTACAATTTTTTGAGGAAATTACCAGTAGGCTAGACAAGGGAGATTCAGTGGATGTTGTATATTTGGATTTTCAGAAGGCCTTTGACAAGGTGCCACGCATGAGGCTGCTTAACAAGATAAGAGCCCATGGAATTACAGGAAAGTTACATACATGGATAGAACGTTGGCTGATTGGCAGGAAACAGAGAGTGGGAATAAAGGGATCCTATTCTGGTTGGCTGCCAGTTACCAGTGGTGTTCCACAGGGATCAGTGTTGGGGCCGCTTCTTCTTACATTGTATGTCACCGATTTGGATTATGGAATAGATGGCTTTGTGGCTGAGTTTGCTGACGATACGAAGATAGGTGGAGGGGCCGGTAGTGCTGAGGAAACGGAGAGTTTGCAGAGAGACTTGGATAGATTGGAAGAATGGGCAGAGAAGTGGCAAATGAAGTACAATGTTGGAAAGTGTATGGTTATGCACTTTGGCAGGAAAAATAAACGGGCAGACTATTATTTAAATGGGGAAAGAATTCAAAGTTCTGAGATGCAACGGGACTTGGGAGTCCTCGTACAGGATTCCCTTAAAGTTAACCTCCAGGTTGAGTCGGTAGTGAAGAAGGCGAATGCAATGTTGGCATTCATTTCTAGAGGAATACAGTATAGGAGCAGGGATGTGATATTGAGGCTCTATAAGGCGCTGGTGAGACCTCACTTGGAGTACTGTGGGCAGTTTTGGTCTCCTTATTTAAGAAAGGATGTGCTGACGTTGGAGAGGGTACAGAGAAGATTCACTAGAATGATTCCGGGAATGAGAGGGTTAACATATGAGGAACGTTCGTCCGCTCTTGGACTGTATTCCTTGGAGTTTAGAAGAATGAGGGGAGACCTCATAGAAACATTTCGAATGTTAAAAGGCATGGACAAAGCGGATGTGGCAAAGTTGTTTCCCATGATGGGGGAGTCTAGTACGAGAGGGCATGACTTCAGGATTGAAGGGCGCCCTTTCAGAACAGAAATGCGAAAAAATTTTTTTAGTCAGAAGGTGGTGAATCTATGGAATTTGTTGCCATGGGCAGCAGCGGAGGCCAAGTCATTGAGTGTATTTAAGGCAGAGGTTGATAGGTATCTGAGTAGCCAGGGCATCAAAGGTTATGGTGAGAAGGCGGGGGAGTGGGATTAAATAGGATAAAATGGATCAGCTCATGATAAAATGGCAGAGCAGACTCGATGGGCCAAATGGCCTACTTCTGCTCCTTTGTCTTACGGTCTTATGGTCTTTTCTTTTTAACTCTCTCATTCTTTCTCTTGCTCTTCCTTTTGAATTCTTTCTTTTTCTCTTTCTTACTCTTTGTCTCTCTTTACTTTTTTCCTCACTCTCTTGTTTTTCCTTTCTTTCTCACTTTTTCATTTCCTCCACCTCCCTTCCTGTCTATTTTACTATCCTTACTTTCAGGTTCTTTAACAAAAGAGATTCTGCCGATGCTGGAAATCCAGAGCAACACACACAAAATGCTGGAGGAACTCAGCAGGTCAGGCAGCATCTGTGGAAATGAATAAACAGTTGACGTTTCCGGCCGAGATCCTTCATCAGGAAGGCGGAAGATGCCAGAATAAGAAGGTGAGGGAGGGGAAGGACAAACTAGAAGGTTATAGGTGAGACCAGGTGGGTGAGGGAGGAGGGGACGAAGTAAAAAACTGGGAAGAGATGGGAGGAGAAGGCAAAGGGCTGGAGAAGAAGGAATCTGATAGGAGAGGAGAGTGGATCATGGAGAAAGGGAAGGAGGAGGGGCACCAGGGGCAGGTGATGGGCAGCTGAGGAGAAAAGAAGGAGTCAAGAGGGGAACCAGAATGGGGAATAGGAAAAGAGAGAAGAGGATGGGATAGAAATTACCAGAAGTCGATGTTCACCCCATCAGGTTGGGGAATGGAAAAAGACAGAAGGAGGAACAGGAGATGGTTATGAGGGAGGGAAGTGATAGATTGGTTAAAATGTCAGCACAACATTGTGAGCCGATGGGCCTGTACTGTGCGATAATGTTCCATGTTCTATGCTAAAGCAAAGTCCACTTTAGTGCAAGGTAGTCATGGTGCTACTAAGCTGTCGTGGTGATTAAGGATTTGAACAGTGCCACATGCCTGCGCTTGCAACTTGCACTGCAGTGACACGGCATTTTAACAAACACTGTTTCAGTTTTGACCTACATTCTTGAACAGAGGTTACCTCACAGAGGATTTAGTTTAATGAGCCAAATTCTTCCATGCGCAAACAGATGGCCAGCATCTTTCTCCTGCTCTGTTGTAAGGGGACTGGGTGATTATTGCTTAGCTAAAAGCTTCCCATTGGCAAATGTTCCACCTTGAAAGGGAAATAGATAATCCCTCAAATTCACCCAATAATGAGTCTTTGGAGCAGAGAGAGAAAAGAAAACACACACACAAAGAAAGAATGCCCTGAAATAATCCTCGTAATCCAAAACTCAATTGGATACTTCCTGCAAAAAGCAGGTGAAAAGAAGAACATTTGTGTGTAACCAGCATTCAAGTGGTCGCTGAAGTTGCTGCAGTTTAAGTCGTTTTGTTTGTGGTTACTTGACCATCAGATTGGCCCAACACAGGGCAGCAAATCCATCATGGGGTGCGTACGTCTCCAGCAAAAGTGATGGGGTTTGAGGTTTGGATGTCAGCAAGCAGCCTCTCGTGCAGGTCAGCCGGCAAAACTTATTTCCGTTCGAGTTGGTACTCAGAAAACCGGAAAGGTCTACAAAACAGATTTAACACTCACAGTGCTGGTCCCTGCAGGGAATGCTTTGTCTTGAACCCTACCTCAGCAACAGAACTCCACAGGCCACCTCTTACACCGTCAATGACTTTCAAGATTTAAGATTCAGGATTGTTTAACGTCATTTCAAGTACACAAGTTTAAAGAATGAAATAATTCTTACCCCGGTTCCAATGTGCACAAAAGATAAGACAAAGAATACAATAATGAAAAAAACACTATAAATACTGCATAAATAAAAATACGTAAGATAGCATATATACTTAGATTGATTGTATGTCCATAAAGTGACACTAGGCACAGGAGTGTCTGTATGTAAGGTGACTCTGACAGAAAGTGATAAAGTAGTGGAGGGTGGGGGTCTAGAGGGGTGGGTTAGTGAGCAGAGGTGTTGATCAGTCCTACAGCTTGGGGAAAGTAAATTTGTTTGAGTCTGGTGGTCTTGGTGTGGATGCTATGTAGCCTCCTCCCTGATGGGAGTGGGGCAAGCTGTTCAGGAGCAGGGTGGGTGGGATCCTTCATGATGTTACTGGCCCTTTTCCAGCACCTTTCTGTATATATGTCCTTGAGGGTGTCGGTGATACGTTGGGCAATTTTGACTACCCGTTGTCGAGCCTTCTTGTCCGCAGCAGTGCAGTTTCCATAGCACGAAGTGATGCAGACTTGTCTCTGATTGTGTTTTTTTCTCACACTAATGTCATGCTTTTCACAGTCTTTTTTTTCACTATCTTGTATGACTGTACGCACGGTGGAGAAATGGTTAGTGTAAAACTTTACAGTGTCAATGATCGGAGTTCAACTCCCACCACTGTCTGTAAGGAGTTTGTACGTTCTCTTCATGACCATGTAGGTTTCCTCCAGGTGCTTTGGTTTCCTCCACATTCCAAAGATGTATTGGTTAGGGTTAGTAAGTGGTATATTGGTGACAGAAGCATGGTGACACTTGTGGGATGCCCCCAGCACATATTTGGACTGTTTTGTTTGTTGACACAAACAAAAGTGTTGCTTCCTCAGAATTATTTTTCTGTTTATGATAAACCACTTTAAACTGAACACAAATAGAATTTCCAATTACTTGTATCACTAGGAATTTGGAGAAGCAAGAAATTAACTTTTATTGAATATAATGTATTTAGTTGCATAATACATAAATACATCATTGAATATAATGTATTTAGTTGGAGGAGAAGATGGCGGCATGATGCAGCGTGCAGCGGCCACTCCGGTGAATGGTATCTGTAATCTGTCAAGTAGGGTGCCGTGCACAATCCCGATATGATGGAGACAGACATGAGAGCATGGAGGAACATGTGGAGAAACTTCTGAAATGCCTTCTTCACTGCTGCTGCTACTGTGTGGTCCAGAATCTCTGGAGGAGGAGGCCCCAAGTCCTCGGCTTTGCTTGTTGCTCAGCGGGCAGGGTGGGGTCGAAGCGCTCGGCAGAGGATGGTGCTTGGGAGGCTGTATCGGAGGAGCTGGTCAGAGGCTCGAAGTTTTCGGATAAACTCAGAGTCGGCTGTGGTTGGGTGCTTCCAATGCATCGACAGTTGTCGGTGCCTGGAGGTTTATGGCAGGGAGAGTTTCTCCCTTCTGCCGCCTGCTATCGGGGACTATTGGGAGTCAATCGGGACTTTGAGACTTTTTTTTACCGTTCCCATGGTCTGCTCTTTATCAAATTATGGTATTGCTTTGCACTGCTGTAACTATATGTTATAATTATGTGGTCTTGTCAGTGTTAGTCTTTGGTTTGTCCTTTTTTTTGTGTGATAATCTGTTATAGTGGATTTCTTTTTGGGTAGATGATTTGTTTACACTTAAATGACTGGCCACCAGACTTCTATTTTAACTGTTTGACAAAGGACTGTGGATTGAGTCCACCACAATGGGTTTCCTAAAAGGTGTAAATACCAGATGCTTCCGGTGCCTGATGCTGTAGTTTCGAAGACAGGATTATCTATGCATTATAAATATTAATTGTCTTCTATGTTAGCACGTAAAATGCCAAATAAATGTATTGTGGATTGAACTAAAGGCTGTGGATACCAACCCAGACTTGTTGACGTCTCGAAAGGAAAGGATGAAATCCGAAGGTGTGATGTTTGTATGTAGCTTCAAAAGGAAGCATTGTCTAAGCATTGTCTCTAACTTTTAAGTAGCGATCGCCTTTGTGTTTAGCATGTAAATATCGAGCCCACATTGATCTAACAAAACTTTCTGCGGAAAGCGTCTCCATCCGTTAAGATGCCTGCTGTACCTAGTTGTGTCGAATAAAGAAGCTGCCTTGTATCTGCCAGTGACTCTGTCTCTCCGGTAATTTCATCCACGCTACAACATTTGGTGTCAGGAGTGGGATACCTTCGTGACCCGTCGTGTGGCCAGCGTTCCTAGCAGTCTTAAATTGGTGAATATTTTTCTAAAATAACACTCACACTTGGATCTGTTCGGTCGGTGGTGCACAGGAACACGAACGCGGAGAGCTGAACTGGTAGATATTAAAGTAGTGTGTGCGTGGCGTGTGCAGGTGTGTTTATGTAAGTGAGGAATCTTTGCATGTTGACTTGGTTAACTTGGAGCCACCAGTTGCGAAAGATGGTAACCGACGGGACGGTTCGAGACGCCAGCGTAGGGGCTTGCATACTCGTTCGGGGAGCTGCATTTTAGTGTATGCGTGTGCAAGTGTGATGCAAAGGAATACAGCAGGCATCATGAGTTCGGGTACTCAAAAGTGGCAGATTGTGGAATACATACTCTGCGGGTTTATATTTTGCGTAGTGTGGGAATTAGTATGGAGATATCTCAGGGAGAGGTGTTACCCGGATAAATCTACCAGAATGGCACCTGTTAAAGTCAGGCAACGTCAGGTTGAGAACCCTGATGATCCGAGCCAGCCCTTGACCTTGATTACGACTATTCATAAACTCGTCACCCCCGGGGAGAAACAGAGCATTTTGTCCGAGTTACTCTCACTTAGTCGCCTGTGGGAATTCAGAATTCTGGCGCAAACTCGAGGAAATGGTTGAAATTCACCAGATGCACCCTAAAGATGTACATGTGTTAGTGAAAGCCAAGTGCCCGAGGAATATGTGGGACAGGATAGCCCAGGGCATGCGGGATGGTACATGGGCAACTACCGGGAGCGCGGTAATGAAGAAAGATATCGCTCTTTTAAAGGGGAAGTGAGGCAGCGGCTGGGGGGGGGGGGGGGGGAGGCGAGAGTAGCTAGGGAACGATAATGGCAGTGATTCAAAAGGCTGACGAGACAGCCATGGATTATGCAGAACGTAAATATCGAGCATAGGAGGCGTATTCAGGGTTGGATAATCCAGGGAGAGATGACAAAGTCTTCCTAAAAGTGCTGAAGGAAGGCCTGAGCTCAGCCCACCAAGAAGTTTTAGATTTAGGCATAACGGTAGGGTTCGACTACTCTGAGATAGTTTCGTGGGCCAGTGAGATAGACCAAAGAAAAGGCAAGGGAAATCGTAAAGTGGGTATAGTGGATGTAGCTGCTGTGATGTCCCGGAGAGTTTGTTTTGCTTGCCAACAGCCAGGGCACTTTGCAAAGGACTGCCGGACCTGGTATAAAGCAGTGAAGGAGTTGATATGCTACAGCTGTGGCCTATCGGGACATAGCCGGAGACAGTGTCCAAAAGGGAGGGGGGAAACCCAGGCGAAGGAGACGGCAGACCCACAGTCACTCACCCCATCAGCACCCAGTCTGTCCAGTCTGACTGTCGATCAGATGAAAGAGTTAGTGACAGCGCCTCTTACGGCAGAAAAGGATGTGGCAGCGGGCTCCACGTTCGGCTCTGATGACTCACGGATGTACACAACGGCTTTGTTAGGGGGACAGCAATGCAATATGTTAGTGGACACAGGGGCATCGGTATCGATAACAGATTTACCCATATCAACAACCGGACAGGCCAGTTATATCAGGGGTGTAGGAGGGAAAATGGTAAAAGCAGAAAGAAGAGAGAAGCAAATACTAGAAATCGGGGGAGTACAGCTTCCAGTGTATTTCTGGGTATGTCCAAATAATGAGGGCACAATCCTTGGAATAGACATCCTAAGGGAAGCAGGAGCTGTTATAGATTCAGGAAAAGGAGAAATGATATGGACGAGTCAGGGGCAGCGAATGCGCACAACCAACAGAATACACGGCCTGGCTAGCATTGGCGCAGCTGCCCCGATCACCAGAGACTGGAGCCAGGATGGTGTCTATGGGTTACCTTGTCAGCAGTTCCCAGCTGTGTGGGCTACACACAAACAAAATTGTGAGCAGTTGAAGGTAAACCCAGTTAAAATAGAGGAGAGTCTGTATAAACCCCCGAAGCAGGACCCTATACAAAATGACACACTGACTGCTGTTCAGGGTATAGCGAAGGAACAAACACACCAGGGGATACTCGGAGCGACTGCGGCTATCCCCCATTCCAGAACATAAAGTTTTCCCAGTTCCTCTGAGGGCAGACATTACTGAAAATAAGGCAGCAGGGGAACACGAGGCAATTGAAATTGCAAGTGTGCAGGAGGGAACGACAGAAGCCAGCTTAGTAAAATTATATGAAGAAGTAGAGGCAGAAGAGGCAAAAATGGAGGGGAAAAGGAGCAAAGGAGGGATCAGATGGGTGCTGGACACGCGGGGATGTTGAGAAATTCTGCCGCCGTTGTATCACTCGTGCCCAGCATAACCCTGGTAAGGGCAGAAAGCTACAGCGGGCAAATCAGCCAAGGCCGAGGGGACCCTGGGAAAATATCCAGATAGACTGCACAGGGCCCCTGCCAAAAAGGCAGGGGGAAACGTTACTGTCAACTTTAAAGTATTAAAGGACCGAGCGGAACAACAACAGCGAATCGCTGATCAGAAAGAGTCAGAGGGAAAAGGGATAGTTCTTTCACAGCCCGGCGACCAAGTTATGGTGAGGTTGCTGCCAGAAAGGCCAGGGTTTGCCCCCAGGTGGATAGGACCACAGACGGTACTCTTAACCAATGATACATGCGTCTGTGTACAGACTCGGCGAGGCAGCCAGTGGAAACACTGGACTCAAGTTAAAGCATACGACTCACCCTCTTGTTGCTGCCACAGACGGAGTGGGGAATCAAATGTACCCAGTAACCATGTAATTACAGAGAACCTCAGAGAGGAACACGGGCCATGCCAGACCTGACCACAGCTGATGAAAACATACCTGGAGAAAACGCAAAGGCAGAAAACGCCGACAGCGTGGCAGAAGACACTGAGAACGTGTTGGAAAACCACGAATAGCCTGCTCAAGTGTGATGATGATGGTACTCTGTAAAGAAGGCTGGTTGCTGAAGGTAGATGATTAATTTTATAGCACAGTATAGAAAATTATTTGGGAAATAGACGGGGAGGGATTTTTGAGTTAAAGCAGAGATGGCAAGTTCCACCACTTCGATGGCATTTCGGACTGCACACGGCATCTGGAAGCAGTCACCCCAGTCTGAGGAGCTGGGCCCTTTTCACCAGTTGAACCAGTGATGGACTGGACAGTTGGTAAGGGGGTGCCACCTGGGAGAGGTCCTTGCAGACATTTACGTAGAGGCCACCACAACCCTTTCCTGTACATCGATGAGAGAGCCTGTGGGTGCTCCTGGAAGGAGAGTTTCAGCGACCAGAGGATGAAGGGCTGAAGACAAGGAATGTAATGAAGATGCAGTCAGCCTGCAGGGAAAGAGCAGGCACACGAAAGGAGCCGCATTCCTAACGACCTGGAACAGCCTCTCTGCTCAACATATGGTAGGTAATGCTAGGATAGATATCGAGGTACATAAAATTGGGGGGGGGGCGGAATTTCGAGACAGGGCATTTTTGCTGCCCTATTTGAGCAGATCCTCCTAGGTTGGCCTTTCCTGATACAAATTTAATTTCTCCAGGAGGGCCAAGAGGAGGGACTGTTAGAGTGGATTTCTTTTGGGTAGATGATTTGTTTACACTTAAATGACTTTGGCCACCAGACTTCTATTTTAACTGTTTGACAAAGGACTGTGGATTGAGTCCACCACAATGGGCTTCCTAAAAGGTGTAAATACCAGGTGCTTCTGGTGCCTGATGCTGTAGTTTTGAAGACAGTATTATCTATACATTATAAATACTAATGGTCTGCTATGTTAGCAAGTAAAATGCCAAATAAATGTATTGTGGATTGAACTAAAGGCTGTGGATACCAACCCAGACTTGTTGGCGTCTCGAAAGGAAAGGATGAAATCTGAAGGTGTGATGTTTGTATGTAGCTTCAATAGGAAGCATTGTCTATAACTTTTAAGTAGTGATTGCCTTTGTGTTTAGCATGTAAATATCAAGCCCACATTGAGCTAACAGACCTTTCTGCGGAAAGCGTCTCCATTCATTAAGATGCCTACTGTACCTTGTTGTGTCGAATAAAGAAGCTGCTTTGTATCTACCAGTGACTCTGTCTCTCCGGTAATTTCATCCACGCTACAACAATATCACTCTGGAGGAACATTGTATCATTTCTTAATGCATGCATTTCTAAATGACAATAGACGAGGACTAAGTGTCCTCATAGTCTAACCTAATCTGATGGTGCTGATGCTTTGCAATAGTTCAACTATGCTACAAATGTTTTAACGGTGATTTCCATTTGTACTCAGTCCCTGAGGCTTATCACTTAAGCATCCAACAGTAATCAGCCAGCATTGATGGATTCCAGTTACCCTGATACTGTTTCTCCACAATATTCTGGTGAAACCTTTCACCGTGCTTGTCACTGACAGTGCCAAGATTTGCAGGAAAGTAGTCTAAATGGGAATGCAGAAATTGCATCTTTGTAACACGTTGTACTTCATGGTTTTGTATGTTTGAAGCATGTTGCCAACCAGATACACGTAGTTTGATGCTCTGTAGTTGCCAAGAAAATCTTCAGCAACATCTTTGAATGCCTTCCATGCAATTTTCTCTGATCCCACTAGAAGTTCTCAAATTGCCTGTCATCGATGAGCTGCTTGATATGTGGACCAACAAAAATGCCTTCCTTACTCTTGGCATCAGTTATTCTGACTTGAATTATGAATTGAAATAACAAATATAGGCAATCTTAAAAAAAATGTGTGCAGGGACTGATTTTCATGATCAGCAACCCAACAGTAAGATACACCCAAAAGTATTCAGGAAGCAAAATTTTTGTTGTCCCGTGTATTTAATCTTGTGATCCCTATGTGGTTGTGACACTGCAGGGTTTGCACTGTACCTCTACCTCAGTGTGTACGTGTGTACACAATGATAAACTCAACTCGCAAAGCCAGCACCTTTCTCTGGGGCAAAAGTGGCTTGTACGAGGGGCATAATTTTAAGGTGATCAGAGGAAAATATAGAAAGGATATCCGAGGTAATTTCTTTACACAGTGAGAGGTAAGTGTGTGGAATGTACTGCTAGGGGTGGTGGTAGAAGCAGATATATAAGGGGCATTTAAGAGAATCTTAGATAGGCACATGGATGATAGAAAAATAGAGGGCTATATTGAAGGGAAGGGTTGGATTGATCTTGGAGAAGGTTAAGGGGCTGGGATTGTTGTCCAAGGGGCCAGTACTCGACTATGTTCTGAGAATGTGTAGAATCTTATTGTGTTCCCAACCTTTTTTATGCAATGGAGCAATACCATTGAGCAAGGGGGTCTGTGGATCCCAGGCTGGTCCAGTGCACTGCAGATATTGAAGAGGAAAGACAGGAGGAGTTTGGATTGAAGCATAATCTGGTTGGGCTGCATGGCCTAATCCCCTGCTGTATACTCTATACTAGATATCCAAGGGAATCCATTGCTGGATACCAATGTATATTTACATCACTATTCAATATTCAAGATCGCTTAATGTCATTTCCTGTACACAAGTGTAAAGGAGAACAAAATAATTGTCACTCCAGATCCGAAACAGCACAAAAACAAACCCACAAAAGATAAAGAACACAATATTAAACAGACGCAATACACAAGAGCTTCTATACATAGATTGATTGTATGTCAGTAAAAGGGATGTAGAAGGGATGTACTGATGTTGGAGAGAGTTCAGAGAAGATTTACGAGGATGATTCCTGGAATGCAGGGCTAACATATGAGGAGTGTTTGTTGGCTCTTGGACTGTATTCATCAGAGTATAGAAGAATGAGAGGGGATCTCACAGAAACATTTCGAATGTTGAAAGGGTTGGACAGAGTAGATGTGGAAAGGCTGTTTCCCTTGGTGGGTGAGTCCAGGACAAGAGGCCACAGTCTTAGAATTAGAGGGTATCCATTTAAAACAGAGATGAGGAGAAATATTTTTAGCCAGATGGTCGTGGTGTTATGGAATTCATTGCCACATACAGCTGTGGAGGCCCGATCATTGAGGGTGTTTAAGGAGGAGATTGATAGGTATCTAATTAGTCAGGGTATCAAGGGATATGGGGAAAAAGCCGGAAATTGGAACTAGATGGGAGAATAGTTTAGCACATGGTGGAGTGGCGGAGCAGACTCGACTGGCCGAATGGCCTACTTCTGCTCCTTTTTCTTGTGATCTTGTGATAAAGTGACACCAGGCACAGAAGTGTCTGTATATAAGGTGGCTGACAGGAAATAATAAAGTAGTGGTGATGGTAAATATTATACTTAGAATAACAGAGTAAGTGTCCTGAACATACAGTGAACGACAAGCATCACACTGTACGAATGACTACACTGCTCATGTTATGCCTCAATGAGAAGGGTGATGCCAGGCTCGCATAGGCAGGCTCCTCCCAGTCTCCACCCTGCTAACAGGACTCACCTGCCATTCATTTCCAACTCGTCACCTGCAGCCTATTTAAACCCAGGTCTCATCCACAATACTTGTTCATGCATATGAACCAGCCACCCTCAGCCATTTGCTCCTAGCCTTCAGTTACCTTGTTGTGTTAAGTACCTGGTCTCCCTTGTCTTGTGGCTTGTTAACTTTGTAGCTTATTAGTGAATTTACCGTTCATGACTGAATCATCTCTGCTGCTCTGATTTTGAGTCAAGCCTCCTCTACATTTCCTGACAGATGGTCAGTGTTTTGCCTGTGATTAGCCGGTAATTGTGTTAATGATGTGATGCTGTGTGCTACTGTTTTAAATGAATTATGAACTTTGACTCCAAGTATTGTTCTGATTGATTGAGTGAGTTTTCAGTGAGAATGAGGAATTTTGCAAATTGTGTTAGTGTTTTGCGGCCTGTGACTACTATTTTGACCAGCGTAGTTATGCTACTGAGAAAATTATAGTAATAAAAATATTGATATTATTAGAGTATAAGCATTAAACAACAGTTACCGAATTACAACAGTCAACAATGGTGGTGTAGCGGTTAGTGTGATGCTATTATGGCTTGGGGCATTGGAGTTCAGAGTTCAGTTCTGGTGCTGTCCGTACGGAGCCTATACATTCTCCCTGTAACTGTGTGGGTTTCCTCCAGATCCTCTGGTTTCCTCCCACAGTCCAAAGGGGTACTGGTTAGTATCTTAATTTGTCATTGTAAATTGTCCTGTGATTAGGCTAGTGTTAATTAGGTGGGATGTTGGGTGGTGCAGTTTGTTGGGTTATGAAAGCCTGTTTTGCATTGTATCTCTAAATAAAGTAGATCTTCAGCAGTTAAAACTACACAAGGGGCCTGATTGATAGTTCTTGAATATTTTGTATCCCACCCTTTAATATTGTTCAAGGCTCTGTACAGCTTTGGAAAGCTCTCTGTAAAAGCCGTTCTGTTAAGGGCAGTTATCAAAGATCCTCACCACTTTAGTCCTTGAGCTAATCCAATTGCCACTTCCCACGGCTCCTCACACCTGTGACCAGAAATTAATTAGTTCACCCATTCAGGAGTGGAAAGAAAAGGCTAGTGTTGGGAGGGACTGGCAGGAAAAGCAGGGTAGCACGTCAGGAATTGCTGAGACAAGACAGGGGATCAGAGAGCGGACAGGGGATCACTTTGGGAACTTGTCAGTGTACAGAGGGGAGAAAGAGATTTCACGGGCAGACGACCCCCAGTCAGGACAGGGTCTCCTTAACTCGATATGGTTCAAGAAACCAGCAATGTCAGTGCTTCAAAAGGCCATATTGATGACATCTGGAGAGGTAGCACAGTGACAACAGGCGTTGCCGTGGTAACGGTCCACCATGGCTGGCAAACAGCTGGGCCTTCAACAGAAGGCTGCCTTAACTCAAAGCTGAACCAGGTTTCCTTGGCGTCTGTTGATGCATGCAGTCTCCCAGGGCATGATTACTCTCTTCTTCTTTCAGTTTAGAAGACAATTGGTATTCAGTATTGAACAGAGCTGTAAAACCTTCCGTGGTCTATCTGTTACCTTCTGAGTGCCATTTTATGCACTGCAAAACGTTTGCATTTAAAACTCTGTAGTTAACAACGTAATGCCATGGAAAAGTAATGCAGTGATTTGTGCTGTTCCAGTCATTCAGATTTGATACTGAGTCATAGAATAACAGCACAGAAACAGGCCCTTCAGCCCATCTGTTCCTTGCTGAACTATTATTCTGCCTGATTCCATCAAATGGCACCTGGATCATAGCCCTCCATACAGCTCCCATCCATGTACCTCTCCAAACTTCTCTTAAATGCTGTAATTGAACCCCATCCACCACTTCTGCAGGAACCTCATTCCACATTCTCACCACTCTCTGAGTGAAGAAGGCCCCCTTCAGGTTCCCCTTAAATGGCGCCTAACGACAACTCCTTTGTTTGCATCTTCGGAAACAGTTCTATTTCCATCTTTAACATCTCTGTTTTTTCCCTTTCAGGGTTCTTTTGAAGACCCTGACCTGGAGTTACACGCCGACTATGGTTCTTTGCAGGAAACGGACCTGCTCTCGGGGTTTCACGACTGGCTGTAATTCAGCACGCCAAGGGCTCGGCCTAAGAGCTTCGCTCACCTTCAGAAGTTCAAGATTTCGTGGCTCTGGAGATGGAGTGGATTGGTGTCCGGGCAACAGGAGGTTGTATGTCATGGGAGATGGAAGATCTAAGGCTGTGTGCCCTGAGACCCGAGATCTCTGGGCACAGAGCGTGGAAAAAGTGACGCAATGGACTTTTAAAATTGTAAACTAGCGAGTTGTTTGTTAAGTCTCCCCTCTTGCTGTGAAATGGAGACACCTCTTTCTCCCTTATTAGGGAGATATAGAGCCTGTGGTTTGTCGAATGCCGGGTGAACAATGTAGTCTGTCTTTGCTGTTGCTTTGCTCACGCTTGAGTGCTCGGTGGAGAGTGCCAATGCTTTTGTTTTGCTGGTGGGGGGAGGGGGGGGTCGTTGCTTGCTGCCGCTTACGCGTGGGAGGGAGGGGAGCTGGGGGGGGACTTTGGGGTTCTAACATTTAATTGTCATTCATTCTTTGGGGGCACCCCCCTGTTTTTTTCATGGGTGGTTGCTAAGCAAAGCATTTCAGGATGTATATTCAACACGTTTCTCTGACTTTAAATGTACCCTTGAAATCTTTGAAACATTTCACCTTTCACCCTTAACCCATGACCTCTAGTTCTAGTCTCACCCAACCTCAGTGGAAAAAAACCTGCTTGCATTTACCCTGTTTATACCGTCATACATTTATATACCTCCAGCAAATCTCTCCTTGTGGATACAGCTCAGTCCATCACAAAAACCACCCCCTCTCCATTGACTGCCCACACTTCCTGTTGGTTTAGGAAAGCAGCAACATAATCCTAGACCCCACCCACCCACCCACCCACCCACCCCAGACATTCTCTCTTTTCAAGCTTTTCTATCGTCCTTTCACCCAGATGTGAAGGTCTTTACTGATGATGCCACCCTCATGAGGCACTGCTGTTTGAAGACTAATAACTCCCTCCTTGGAAAGGCTCCTGCTGCCTGAAGAGGGAAAAAATGGATGAAACCTGTCAGGGTGCGACGGAGAGATTGTGAATTAGTGTTTTTGTTAACCAATTGTGGTGTGTCTGGTGGATAACTCACTCATCTCAACTCTGACTGATTCCCCAACCTATGGACTCTGCAACTCATGTTCTTGGTATTATTAATTACTAAACATTGAATCACTGTGGGTTTAATTTGGCTTTTTTGCAATTTGTAGAAATTTGTTTTCACTTTCACATAAAAGTCTTTTCTGTTGATCAGTGTCAAAGAAAACCCAGATTAAATCCACTGTGATGCAATGTTGTAAAACAATAAAACATGCAAACTTTGTGTGTGTGTGAGAGACTCCTGGTGGAGTCATCGGTGGGCCGTCATGACAAGCTTTTTTTGGTATGTTCATCGTACAGCGTGCCTTGCGCACTTGAAACTTGGCGGAGCCCATCCCTCTCCAATTTTACGAAGTCGAGTTGTTAGTTCGACACTCAACCCAGGCACGGATGGAGAGCATGCAAGGGAGCCGGCTGGATTCGAACTCGGGACCTCTCGCCCTGAAGTCCAGCACTGATGCCACTACGTCATAGATGTGTAGTGGAGAGTATATTGACTGGCAGCATCACAGCCTGGTATAGAAACACCAATATCCTTGAATGGAAAATATTACAACAAATAGTGGATACGGCCCAGTCCATCATGAGTAAAACCTCCCTATCTTTCAGCACATCTACATGAAATGATGTCACAGGAAAACAGCATCCATTACTAGGAGCTCCCATCTCCCAGATCATGCTCTTTTCTCATCAGGGCATCTCCTCTTCTCACTGCTGCATCAAGAAGGTACAGGAGCCTCAGGGCTCCACCACCTCCTTCTGGACCAGTTATTACCCCTCAAAACAGTACAGCATGGTAGCGCAGTGGTTAGCACAATGCTTTACAGTTTCAATTCCCACCACTGCCTGTAAGGAATTAGTACATTCTCCCTATGACGACGTGGGATTCCTCCGGGTTCTTCCGTTTACTCCCACAGTCCAAAAACCTACCAGTTGGTAGGTCAGATGGTCGTTGTAAATTGTCCTGCGATTAGGCTAGGATGAAGTCCGGGAATTGCTGGGTGGCACGGTCTTGAAGGGCCAGAAAGGCATATTCTGCACTATATCCCAATAAATAAATAAACCATCAGACTCTTGAACCAAAGGGGATAATTTCACTCACCTTCACTTTCCTCATGATTGAAATGTTCCCACAACCAATTGACTCACTTTCAAGGACTCTTCATTTCATGTTCTCTGTATTTATTGTTTATTTATTGTTATTATTTCTTTCTTTTTGTACTTAGTTTGTCTTTTTCTCCTCTGCCATCTGATCCTGAATGGACATTAAACCCATGAACGCTATCAGTTTTTATATTATTTCTGTTTTTCTGCACTGTTCTTGAACATAATGCTTTACTGAGGTCAGTGAATGCTCTACAGCTTTTTTTTCTCTCTTGTATTTGCACAGTTCATTGTTTCTGCTCATTGTTGGTTTGCCCATCTTATTGGGTGTGGCTTTTCATTGAATTTCGTCATGTTTCTTTCTATTTACTGTGAATGCCAGCGAGAAAATTAATCCCAGGGTAGTAAATGGTGAATTGTAGGTATTTTCGTAATAAATTTGAACTGTGGAGACCATGTATGTGTCTCTGGCTCCCTCTGCTGGGGACACATAAACACTGGACCCGTCAGAAGAAACGGCTTTGCTCAACTTTTCCCGTTCATTCATAGGTGAGTGCAGTGGACTTTTTATTGCATCTCAAGCTCCTTTTGTGGTCTCCTCAACATCACTGAGACAGGACACTGAGGGCCACTTTGCCAAGCACCTTCACTCTGTCCTCCATAGCATCATATACGTGCTTTGTTAATAAATTTGAACTTTGAACTTCACCATATTTGTTTATATGCAATAAGCTCAATGATATACATATTTGCATGTGTACATTAGAGGAGCAGTCATAATTTTAATATGAAACTGTCCAACAGGCCAGCACTTTCTAAGGCTTTAAGGCATGGGAGCAGAATTAGGCTAGTTGGTCCATCAAGTCTACACCATTCCATAATAGCTAATTTATTATCCCCTTCAACCCCATTCTCCCGCTTTCTCCATGACACCCAGATTAATCAAGAAACGATCAAACTCCAGCTTAAATATACCCAATGACTTGATCTGCACAGCCATCTGTGGCAAAGAATTCCACAGATTCATTAGCCCCTGGTGATAAAATATTTTCCTAATCTGTTCTAAATAGACATCCCTCAATTTTAAAGGGGTACCTTCTAGTCTCAGACTGCACTACTAAAGGAAACATCCTCTCCACTTCCACTCTGAGAGGGCTAGGCCTTTCAATATTTAAAAACGTAAACACGAGGAATTCTGCAGCTGCTGGAAATTCAGGCAACACACATCAAAGTTGCTGGTGAACGCAGCAGGCCAGGCAGCATCTCTAGGAAGAGGTACAGTTGACGTTTCAGGCCCAGACCCTTACTTTTACTAGCTCTTCTTTCAGTTAGTCCTGACGAAGGGTCTCGGCCTGAAACGTCGACTGAACCTCTTCCTAGAGATGCTGCCTGACTTGCTGCGTTCACCAGCAACTTTGATGTGTGTTGCCTTTCAATATTTGATAGGTTTCAATGAGATCCCCTTTCATTATTCTGAATTCTAATGAGTACAAGCCCAGAGCAATCATACACTTCTCATGTGTTAACCCTTTCATTCCTGGGATCATTCTCATGAACCTCCTGGACCCTCTTCAATACCAGCACAGCTTTTCTTAGGAAAAAGAGGCCCTAAACTCCTCTCAATATTCTAGGCACAGTCTGACCAATGCTTTGTAGAGCCTCAGCATTACCATTGATAAACAAATTAATCCCAAACCTTTATTCTCCACTCTGACCTTTCACCTCTTCTCACCCACCTATTACTTCCCCCGGGTCCCCTCCTCCTTCCCTTTCTTCTATGGTCCGCTCTCCTCTCCTATCAGATTCCTTCCACTCCAGCCCTTGACCTTTCCCAACAACCTGGCTTCACCTATCACTTTCCAGCTCGCCTCCTTCCCCAACCCCTTTTTATTCTGGCATCTGCTTCCTTCCTTCTCAGTCCCGATGAAGGGTCTCAGTCTGCAACGTCGACTGCCTATTCACTTCCATAGATGTTACCTGACCTGCTGAGGTCCTCCAGCCTTTTGTGTGTTGCATTACATCCTTGATTTTATATTCTAGTCCTCTTCAAACGAATTCTAACATTGCAATTGCCTTCCTCTCCACCAACTCAAACTGTAAGTTAACCTTCAGGGAATCTTGCACAAGGAATCCCTCTGATTTCTGAATTTTCTCCCCATTTAGAGGGTTCCCACTTCTATTCCTTCTACCAAAGTGCTTGATCATACACTTCTCTACCCTACATTCCAACTGCCTCTTCTTTGCCCATTCCCCCAAACACTCTGAGTCCTTCTGCAGACACCCTGCTTCCTCAACATTGCCCACCCTTCAGCCTATCTTTGTATTGTCTGCAAACCTAGCCACAAGGCCATCAATTCTGTCATCCAAATCATTGATATATAACATGAAAAGAAACAGGTCCTTACACCAACCCCTGTGACACAGCAGAAGAGGTCCTCTTTGTTCCCACTCTTTTCCTCCTGCCAGTCAGCCAATCTCCTGTCCATGCTGGTACGTTTCCTATAATACCATGGGCTCTTGTTAAACAGCCTCACGTACAGCACCCTACCAAAGGCCTTTTGAAAATCCAAATAAACAATGTTCACTGACTCTCTTTTGTCTATCCTGCCTGTTATTTCCTCTAAGAATTCCAACAGATCTGTCAGGCAAAAATTTACCCTTTAAAAAAAATCATGTTGACTTTGGCCTATTTTATCACGTGCCTCCAAGCATCCTGAAACCTCATCCTTAATAATAGACTCCAACATCTTCCCAACCACTGAGGTCAGGCTAACAGGTCTATAAATTTCCTTTCTTCTGCCTCCCTCCCTCCTTAAAGAGCGGAGAGATATTTGTAATTTTCCAGGCTTCAGGAGCAATTCTAGAATCTAGTGATTCTTGAAAGATCATTAATAAGACCTCCACAATTTCTTCAGCCACTTCTTTCAAATCTGGCCCAGGTGACTTACCTACCTTTAGACTTTTCAGTTTCTCAAGCACCCCCTACTTAGTAATAGCACTGACACTCACTCCTGTCCTTCGACACCCTTGCATTTCTGGTATTCTTAGGCAAAATACATATTCAATTCATCCGCCATTTCCTTCTCCCCATTACCAGCGATTCAGCATCATTTTCCATTCTTGTCACTCTTTTACTCTTTATATCTGTTAAAACTTTTTGTATCCTCATTTATGATTGGCTAGCTTACCTTCACGTTTCATCTTCTCTCTCCTTATGACTTTATTAGTTGCCTGTTGGTTTTTAAGACCTTCCCAGTCTTCTACCTTCCCACCAATTTTTTGCTATATTACATGTTCATTCCTTTGTTTCCACGATCTAGACCATAAGGCCATAAGAGATAGGAGCAGAATAAGGCCATTTGGCCCATCAAGTCTGCTCCACCATTTCGTCATGGCTGCCTCCACACCCCACCCTGAGTCACCTTCATGTCCTGACCATTCAAGAATCTAAACTTCTGCCTTAAATACACATAAAGACTTGGCCCCATGGCTATCTGTGACAATGAATTCCACAGATTCACTACTCTCTGGTTAAAGAAATTCCTCCTCATCTCTGTTCTAAAAGGTTGCCCCTCTATTCTGTGTCCTCTAGTCTTAGACTCTCCCACCATAGGAAACATCCTTTCCACATTTACTCTTTCAAAACCTTTCACCATTCAATAGGTTTCAATGAGGTCACCCCTCACTCTTCTGAATTTCATTGAGTACTGGCCCAGAGCCATCAAACACTCTTCAAGTGACAATCTGTTTAATCCTGACATCATTTTCATAAACCTGCTTTGAACCCTCTCCAATTTCAACACACCCAAAACTGCAACTGAAGCCTCATCAGTGCTTTATAAAGTCTCAATATTACATCCTTCGATTTTATATTCTGTTCTACTTGAAATGAGTGCTAACATTGCATTTGCCTTCCTCACCACACACTCAACCTACAGATTAACCTTTAAGGAACCCTGCACGAGGACTCCCAAATCCCTTTTAACCTCAGATTTTTGTGTTTTCTCTCCATTTAGAAAATGGTCATCCCTTTCATTTCTTCTACCAAAGTGCATGACCATACACTTCCCGACACTGTATACCATCTGCCATTTCTTTGCCATTCTCCTAATCTCTATGTCCTCTGTAGTCTCTCTTTCCTCAAAACTACCTGCCCCTCCACCTATCATCTGCAATCTTTGCAACAAAGCCATCAATTCCATCATCCAAATCATCGCCCTATAATGTAAAAAGAATCAGTCCCAACACAGACCTCTGTGGAACTCCACTAGTCACCAGCAGCCCACCAGAAAAGGCTCCCTTTATTCCCACTCTTTGCCTCCTGCCAACCAGCACTGATTTATTCATGCTAGAATCTTTCCTGTAATGCCATGGGCCTGTAGCTTGTTAAGCAGCCTCATGTGTGGCACCTTGTCAAAGGCCTTCTGAAAATCCAAGTTGACAACATCAATTGATTCTCCTTTGTCTATCCTGCTTGTTATTTCTTCATGTCAGCCACATTCTCAATTTAGACAATAGACAATAGATGCAGAAGTAGACCATTCAGCCCTTCGAGCCTGCATCGCCATTCTGAGATCATGGCTGATCATCTACTATCAATACCCGGTTCCTGCCTTGTCCCCATTACCCTTGATTCTCCTATCCATAAGATACCTATCTAGCTCCTTCTTGAAAGCATCCAGAGAATTGGCCTCCACTGCCTTCTGAGGCTGCGCGTTCCACACCTTCACAACTCTCTGGGAGAAGAAGTCCCTCCTCAACTCTGTCCTAAATGACCTACCCCTTATTCTTAAACCATGTCCTCTGGTACTGGACTCTCCCAGCATCTGGAACATATTTCCTGCCTCTATCTTGTCCAATCCCTTAATAATCTTATATGTCTCAATCAGATCCCCCCTCAATCTCCTTAATTCCAGTGTGTACAAGCTCAGTCTCTCTAACCTCTCTGTGTAAGACAGTCCGGACATCCCAGGAATTAACCTAGGAATTTAGGATACTTCATCTTTGGGATGTATCTTTCCTGCACCTTCAGACTCCCCACCCTTCAAAATACCAGCCATTGCTGTTCCGATATCATTCCTAATAGTTTCCCCTTGCAATCAGCTTTGGCCAGCTCCTCTCTCATGTCTCTGCAGTTCTTTTTACTCCACTGTGGTATGATACATCCGATTTTAGCTTTTCCCTTTCAAAGTACAGGGCGAAGTAGTTGTGAGGAATTAGAGAGGCTGCAGGAGGACTTAAACAGATTAGGAGAATGGGCCAAGAAGTGACAGATGCAAAACAGTTTTGGTCTGTATGGTCATGCACATTGCTGAAAGAAATAAAAGAGTAGACTATTTTCTAAATGGAGAGAAAATAAATTCAAAGCTCTGAGGTGCAATGGGAATTGCTATGAATTTGCTGGTTGAATCAGATGAAGGCAAATGCAATGTTAGCATTTATTTTGAGAGAACTAGAAAATAAAAGCAAGGATGTAATATTGAGACTTTACAAAGCACCAACGAGGCCTACTTGGAGTATTGTGAACAGTTCTAGGATATATATGATAAGATGGTAGTGCAAGAATTACTGTAATATTATACTGTAATGGGTGCACCATCCAGATGAGAAGTGATGGTAGGGTGTCCACGATAGCAAGGTGTGGAAAACAGAACTTAAACAGTGCTTTCATAAGCAGATTGATAACAGTCTAACAGGATGGGGGTTGGGGGTCCTCACTTCCCCGGTTATAGGTTGACTGATTATAGAGCCTAATGGCCGAGGGTAAGAATAACCTCATATTGCGTTCTTTGGAGCAATGCAGTTGTCTTAGTCGATTACTGAAAGTGTTCCTCTGTTCAGCCAAGGTGGCATGCAGAGGGGGAGAAACATTGTCCAGAATTGCCAGGATTTTCCGGAGGGTCCTTTGTTCTACCACAGCCTCCAGTGTGTCTAGTTTGACTCCTATAACAGTCAGCCATTCTAATAAGATTTTTGAGCTTGTTGGCATCACCTGTGTTGATGTCATTGCCCCAGCACACCATGTGTAGAAGATTGTGCTGGCGACAACAGACTGGTAGAACATGTGAAGGGGAGGCCTGCATATTCCAAAAAACCTCAATCTTGTCAGGAAGTAGAGGCAACTCTGGCCCTTCTTGTACCCAGTCTCTGCGTTGCTCCACTCAAGTCTGTCATCCAGATGCACCCCCAGGTACTTGTAGGTCCTCACCACATCCATGTCCTCACCATCAATAGTAACAGGGAGTAATGCAAGGTTAGTCTTCCTAAAGTCCATCACCATCTCCTTTGTTGAGCTGCAGATGATTCAGCTTGCACCATTTAACAAAGTCCTCCACCAGGGCCCTGTATTCATCGCCCCGTCCTCCCTTTATACACCCAGCTGTTGCTGAGTCATTGGAGAATTTCTGCAGATGACATGACTCAGTTATCTTAGGATGTGCTGACACTAGAGAGGGTTCAAAGGAGGTTCACAAAAATGGTTCCAGGATTTAACTGCTCTCATCTGAACAGCATATGATGGCTCTGGGCCTGGGTTCACTAGAATGAGGGGTGACCTCATTGAAATCTATTGAATGGTGAAAGGCCTTGATAGAGTGGATATGGAGAGAATGTTTCCCCATAGTGAGACAGTCTAGGACCTGAAGACATAGCCTCAGAATAGAGGGACGTCCTTTTAGAACGGTGATGAAGATTAACTTTTTTTAGCCTGAGGTTGGAGAATCTGTGGAATTATTTGCCGCAGACAGCCATGGAGGGCGTTTTCATGTATATTTAAGGCAGAGGTTGATAGATTTTTGATTAGTCAGGATATGAAGGGATACGGGGAGAAGGCAGGAGATTGGGGCTGAGAGGAAAAATGGATGAGCCGTGATGAAATAACAGAGCAGACTCAATGGGCCAAATAATCTAATTCTGCACCTATATCTTATCATCTTGTGGTCTTACATCATACCCAATCCAGAATTGCCATTCCCCTAGTGGGCTCAACCACAAGCTATCTCATAGGCATTCTACAAATGCCCTCTCTTGGGATCCAGCCCCAAACAGTTTTTCCCTGGTCTACGTGTGTCATGAGTGCTGCAGGCTCCTGTGGTGTGCCGTGGAGCACCAGGCTTCTGGCTTTCTCCAGCACCTGTGTTTACTAATTGTCCTAATTAGAGTCATTAAACCCTTGTGCTCTCTGTTTCATCTTGTTGAGGTTACTGTGATTGGCACGTGTTTTCCGCTTCCTATGATTATTTAATTCGGACTCTCGATTAGCGCCGCTCGTGGAGTCCTTGTGTTGAGAGAGATTTGTCTCGCAGTGTTGCTCAGTTGTGGCACTGATGCTCTGTTGGAATTCCCACGTATAACGTCTTGTTTCTGTCTCTACAAGGGCGTCCGCCGTTCCTCCGCACCTGGGTTCCGTTGTTGCCAGCACTCACCGTGGCAACATGCATACTGAAATCCCCCATGATTATCACAATATTGTCCTTTTAACATGGCTCTTTCATCTCCCGTTGTGATTTTAGCCCACCTCCGGTCTACTCTCAGTTTCGTATCTCTGCACACAAGGATTCTAAACCTTCTACTCCCATATCACCTCTTTCTAAGGATTTAATTTAATTTTTTACGACAGAGTAAAAATTTTTTACAACTTGGAAATGAATGCTGGACCATTTCTCCAGCGATGGAAAAGAGACTAGAAGCGGCTGAATTATGGTTCTACAGGAGAATGTTAAAAATATCATGGACCACACACACATCAAATGAAGAAGTTCTCAGAAGAGCCCAAGCAGTTCAATCACTCATACCAACAGTAAGAGAAAGACAACTCAGATTCCTAGGACACATCATGCGGAAAGATGAACGAGAAAAACTCATACTCTCTGGAAAGATGGAGGGGAGCAAATCTAGAGGAAGACCTCGGCTTATGTACATCAAAAGCATAGCCAGGTGGCTACACATCGAGGAAATGGAAGTCATCCAAAAAACGAAAGATCTGTATGGAAAACCATGGTCACCAAAGTCCACATCGGATATGGTACCTAGACAGACAGACAGACAACAGAACCACCCCACCCCCTCTGTCTCCCTGCCTGTCTTTTCGATAAAAGTTGTATCGTTGGATGTTAAGCTCCCAACCGGATCTTCTTTCAGCCACGACTCAGTGATGACCTGCCAATCTCTAACAGTGCTATCTTATCTACCTTATCCCATATATTGGGTGCATTCAAATTTAACACCTTCAGTCCTTTATTCATCACCCCTTTTGATTTTGGCCCCATGTCACACTTTAACTCATCCCATGACTGCAATTTTGCCCTGTCATCTGCCTGTCCTTCCCCACAGTCTCACTACACATTGGCTCTGCATGTGTACCAACCGCCCCATCTGCAACCCTATCACTCCAGTTCCTAACCCCCTGACAAATTAGTTTAAGCCTTCCCCAATAGATCTAACAAACACGCCTGCAAGGATATTGGTCCCCATTGGGTTCAGATGTAACACACAAAATGCTGGAGGAACTCAGCAGACCAGGCAGCATATGGAGAAGAGGAATCAGTCGACATTTCAGGGCTGGTGGAGGGTCTCGGCCCAAAATGTTGACTGTACCCCTTTCCATAGATGCTGCCTGGTTTGCTGAGTTCCTCCAGCATTTTGTGTGTGTTGTTTGGATTTCCAGCAGCTACAGATTTTCTCTTGTTTCAGACGTAACCCATCCCTTTTGTACAGGTCACTCCTTCCCCAGAAGAGACCCCAGTGTTCCAGAAATCTGAAACCCTGTCCCCTGCACCAAATCTTTAGCCAAACATTCATCTGCCAAATCATCCTATTATTACCCTCACTGGTGCGTGGCACAGGCAGCGATCCAGAGATTACTACCCTGGAGATCCTGCTTTTCAGCTTTCTGCCTAACTCCCTATATTTCCCCTTCAGGACCTCCTCCCTTCTCCTACCTATGTCACTCGTACCAATATGTACCAAGACTTGTGTCTGTTCACTGTCCCCATTAGAATGTTGTGGACATGATCCGAGACATTCCGAGTGGGAATAAAGGGATCCTATTCTTTTTGGCTGCCAGTTACCAGTGGTGTTCCACAGGGGTCCGTGTTGGGGCTGCTTCTTTTTACGTTGTACGTCAACGATTTGGATTATGGAATAGATGGCTTTGTGGCTAAGTTTGCTGACGATACGAAGACAGGTGGAGGGGCCGGTAGTGCTGAGGAAACGGAGAGTCTGCAGAGGGACTTGGATAGATTAGAAGAATGGGCAAAGAAGTGGCAAATGAAATACAATGTTGGAAAGTGTATGGTTCTGCACTTTGGCAGAAGAAATAAATGGGCAGACTATTATTTAAATGGGGAAAAAATTCAAAGTTCTGAGATGCAACGGGACTTGGGAGTCCTCGTACAGGATACCCTTAAGGTTAACCTCCAGGTTGGGTCAGTGGTGAAGAAGGCGAATGCAATGTTGGCATTCATTTCTAGAGGAATAGAGTATAGGAGCAGGGATGTGATGTTGAGGCTCTATAAGGTGCTGGTGAGACCTCACTTGGAGTACTGTGGGCAGTTTTAGTCTCCTTATTTAAGAAAGGATGTGCTGACGTTGGAGAGGGTACACAGAAGATTCACTAGAATGATTCCGGGAATGAGAGGGTTAACATATGAGGAATGTTTGTCCACTCTTGGACTGTATTCCTTGGAGTTTAGAAGAATGAGGGGAGACCTCATAGAAACATTTCGAATGTTGAAAGGCACGGACAGAGTGGATGTGGCAAAGTTGTTTCCCATGATGGGGGAGTCTAATACGAGAGGGCATGACTTAGGGATTGAAGGACGCCCATTCAGAACAGAAATGCGAAGAAATTTTTTTAGTCAGAGGGTGGTGAATCTATGGAATTTGTTGCCACAGGCAGCAGTGGAGGCCAAGTCATTGGGCGTATTTAAGGCAGAGATTGATAGGTATCTGAGTAGCCAGGTGTTAAGGATCTGGCCTGAACACTGGGTCGAAGGGCCTCTGCTGGTAGCTCTGGATCACGACAGTCTTTAATTTCTGTTTTCTTTCACCTGGCCATGTGGGTTCTGGCCCAGCCCCTTTCCCTTTTTGGACTTCCTCCAATTACCTGCTTGTCTCCTCATTTGCACCCACCTGTTTCTAATTTTCACTCATTACCCTGTCCATTTAAACCCTGCCTTGACAAGCATTCTCTGTCTTGACTAGCATCCTCTGCTGCCATGGACTCAGTGATAATGTTAGAGACTGAAATAAGGAAGGCCCAGGCAAATAAAGAGTCAGTAGTGGCAGTGTTCTTTGACATTGAAAAAGCCTATGATATGATGTGGAAGGAAGGATTATTAATTAAACTGCACAAGATGGGGGTTGGTGGGAGAGTTTTTAATTGGATTAAGGATTTTTTGTTTGGTAGAAAAATTCAAGTTCAGATTGGATCAGAATTATCAAAACAGTACATAGTGGAAAATGGCACACCTCAAGGTAGTGTGATTAGCCTGTTACTTTTCATCATTATGATCAATGATGTCTTCACAAAGGTACCAGTGGATATAGGCAGGTCACTGTTTGTAGATGATGGGGCCTTGTGGAAAAGAGGCAGGAACATGGACCATATGATCAGGAAACTACAAGAAGCAATTGATGAAGTGGTGGAGTGGGGTTATGATTGGGGATGTAGATTTTCAGTAGATAAAACTCAAACTATTTTTTTTTTTACCAGGAAGAGGGTTGAGGTAGGGAAGAAATTAAGAATGTATGGGGTTGAATTAGAAAGGGTTGCATCATTTAAATTTCTGGGAGTTATATTTGATTCATGATTAACATGGGCAGACCATATCAGGAAAGTTGAGGAGAAATGTAAAAAAGTAATAAATGTGATGAGATGTTTGACTGGTAAGGAATGGGGAGCAAGTTGTTCAGCTTTGAAGAGAATGTATGTGGCTTTAGTGAGATCTGTATTGGATTATGGAAATATAGTATATGGATCAGCAGCTAGGTCTCTTATAAGGAAACTGGATGTGATTCAGGCTCAGGCCTTGAGAGTGTGCAGTGGGGCTTTTAAAACATCACCAGTGTCAGCCCTACAGGTAGAAATGGGAATAATGCCTTTGGAACTAAGAAGAATGCAACTGATGGCAAACTACTGGGCTAACTTGCAGGGGCACAATGATTCTCACCCTACTAAAGGAGTGTTGCAGGAGTGCTGGGAAAATGGGAGGTTTCAGAGGGATACCTTTAGTCGGGTAGGGAATGATATCGCGAAAGAATGTGGAGTATTTGATCTGAGGATAAGTCCTTCAGTAGTTTATCTGGTTGTAGCTCCATGGAAGCTTGTATGGCCTGACATAGACTGGCATTTGTTAGAGGTAAAAAGGAAAGAAAGATATAAAACAGATTTGGTAAATGCATTTAACTGTCATGTGATGGAAAAGTATAGTGATTATACTCACATTTATACGGATGGTGTGAAGGAACCTGAAACAGGAGTGACAGAGTTTGGGGTGGTAATACCAGCAAAAGAAATTGGAATCAGCAGAAGAACATCTAATAAGTTAGGAGTGTTTACAGTGGAGATGCTGGCAGTGTTGGTTGCGTTGCAATGGGTGCAGAAAGCCAGACAAGCCAAAGCATTGATATGTTCAGATTCATCCTCAGTTCTAGCAAGTTTAAGGTCTTTTCACACAAACAGTTAGCAAGATGTACTTTATGAAGTCCTTCAGTTAGTTACAAGAATTGCAAATCAGGGAGGTCAGGTAAAATTTCTATGGGTTCCAGCACATGTAGGGGTGAAGGGGAATGAGAGGGTGGATGAGTTGGCAAAGAGGGTGTTAAAGAAAGAAAATGTGGAAATGCACATTAGTATCAGTAAAGTAGAGGTCGAGTGTGTAATCTGGGAAAAAGTCAACTGAATGTGGCAAGAAAGATGGGACAGGGAGGGGAAAGAGAGGCATTTATATCAAATACAAAAGAATGTTGCAGTTACTAGGGTAGGTAATGGAAACAGAAGAGAGGAAATTGTGTGGACTCGGTTAAGGCTGGGGCATTGTGCATTAAACAAAACATTGAAAATGATAGGGAAACACCAGACAGGATTGTGTGAGGAATGTCAGGAAGAGGAGTCAGTAGAACATGTAGTTCTGAGTTGCAGGAAGTATGGGATACAGAGAGAGATGATGAGAAATAAATTAAGGGAGTTGGGGATGCAGGAATTCACATTAAAAAGGTTGCTGGGCATGGGTGAGAGAGCACAAGTTCGGGTATTTTTAGTGTTTTTAAGGGGTACAGGGTTTTTATAGAATATGACGAATAAACAGGAATAGGATACTAGGATGGTCAAAGATGGGAGGGTGAAGTGTCAGTTTGTGTGTGTGTGTGTATATATATATATATATATATATATATATATATGATTGGGTGAAGGGATTTAGAATGTATGTCTAGTGCACATTCTGGAGCAGAGGGTGGCGGTAATGCACCATTAAGCTGGATGCCAACCGCCATAAAACAAGATACAGACAGACAGGCATTCTCTGCCAGTTTGTCTCAGTTCTGACCTGTGTCATTCCAGCCTGCCATTGTGACTTCTGCCAACCAATTTTGCCTGATTCTGTGTTTTGGACTTTGCCTGCTCTTGGACTTGATTTTTGCCTGTGTGCTCTGGGTTGTCAGCCCTCGCCTGACTGCCTTTCCTGGTAAGACCTCTGCCTGCCATTTTGGAATCATGCCTGCCTTCTGTTATTGAAAGACTGTTGCCTTTGTGCTCCTTAATAATCCTGGTGAAATAGTATTCATTGGTCTGCACTTGAGTCCTGCTGAAACCCGACAGAACCTGACAACAGGGCATCAAAGGTTATGGTGAGAAGGTAGGGGAGTGGGACTAAATAGGAGAATGGATCAGCTCATGATAAAATGGTGGAGCAGACTTGAAGGCTGAATGGCTGATTTCTGCTCCTTTGTCTTATGGTCTTATGACCCTGGCACCTAGGAGGCAACATACTGTACCACCTGGGTGTCTCTTTCATGTCCACAAAATCTGCCTTCTGCTCCTCTAACAAAGGAATCCCCCATCACTACTGCACTCCTCTTCTGAGCCACAGAGCCAGACTCAGTGCCAGAGACCTGGTCGCTGTAGCTTTCCCCTGGTAGGTTGTCCGCTCCCAACAGTATCCAAAGCAGTATCCTTATTATTGAGGGGAATGGCCATGGGGGTACTCTGCATAGGCTGCCTTTTCCCTTTCCCTTTCTGACAGTTGCCCAGTGACCTGCCTCCTGCAACTTGGGAGTGACTACCTCTCTATAGCTCCAATCTCTCACCACCCCATTCTCCCACAGAGCCAAAGGTCATCGAGGTACAGTTCCAGTTCCTTAATACAGTCTTTAAGGAGGTACAGCTTAATGCACTTCATCGCAGGGAGGCTGGAGTTCTCCCAGATTTTCCACACATCACTACCTCTGGACCCATTCTCAGAGCACTAACTATGTACTTAAAACCTCCACCTGTGCTTGCCCAAGCCTTTGAGCTGAAGTTGGACTACTCTAACACCCTAACTCTTGCAATGAGTCTCCAGGTACTTTAGTAGGTCTTAGAGTCATAGAGCCATATGGGATGGAAACAGAACTTTCAGCTCATCTCATTCATGCTGACCAAGTTGTCTATCAGATCTGGCCCCATTTGGGCTTCTAAACTTTTTCTGTCCATGGATCATCTAAATGTTGATGTTAATAAAGATGTGAAAAATATTGGGATACATTAGTTCCTACAGATGGACGGGATATACCTTGGATTATTACAGATGGACGGGATATAACTTGGGTTATTACAGATGGACGGGATATACCTTGGGTTATTACAGAAGGACGGGATATACCTTGGGCTATTACAGATGGATGGGATATACCTTGGGCTATTACAGATGGACGGGATATACCTTGGGTTATTACAGAAGGACGGGATATACCTTGGGCTATTACAGATGGACGGGATATACCTTGGGTTATTACAGAAGGATGGGATATACCTTGGGCTATTACAGATGGACGGGATATACCTTGGGCTATTACAGATGGACGGGATGTACCTTGGGTTATTACAGATGGACGGGATGTACCTTGGGCTATTACAGATGGACGGGATGTACCTTGGGTTATTACAGATGGACGGGATGTACCTTGGGTTATTACAGATGGACGCGATATATAAGCTATTACAGATGGATGGGATATATAAGCTATTACAGAAGGACGGGATATACCTTGGGTTATTAAAGGAAGCAAGAGAACAGACTGCTTTGCTCATGGCAATGATTGTTGTATTCTCATCATCTACTAGAGTAGTACCAGAAGATTAGAGGTTGGCAAATGTTATGCAAGTTTTCAAGCAAGACCATGGAGATAATCTGTAATGGCTGGGATCAGTATCTTGTAAAGACACTGCCCAGAAGAGGATAATGGTAAACCACTTCTGTAGAAAAATTTGCTAAGAACAATCATGATCATGAAAGACCATGGTTGCCCATGCCAATTGACACGTCACATAATGAATGAACAATAGGGATAATCCTGGGAATTATAGACCCGTGAGACTTGTGTCAGT
This sequence comes from Mobula birostris, assembly GCF_030028105.1. Taxonomy (NCBI): domain Eukaryota; kingdom Metazoa; phylum Chordata; class Chondrichthyes; order Myliobatiformes; family Myliobatidae; genus Mobula; species Mobula birostris. The sequence continues at coordinate 4,845,237 of NC_092396.1, read as the reverse complement.
GATGGGCAAACTAAGGGAGAGGATTCTTGGAGATAGGATTTATGAACGTTTGGAAAAAGTTTGTTTAGAGATGGTCAACATGGCTTTGTGGGGGGCAGGTCATGCCTCATGAATTCAAGCTACAGGCAAAACAATCTGATGAAGGTAGATCAGTAAATCACTGCTAAATGACCCAGTGACCAATTATCAAGAAGTGCTTTGAACATCTGGTAACGGCTCATACCAAAAAATCCTTTCCTACCATGTTGGACATTCACCAATATGCTTACTGACAGAACCATTTGCCAACAGCTGCCACAGCATCTGTCACACAGCTGCCCTCACACAGAACACAAGGACACTTGCATCAGAACACTATTTCTGCATTTCATTTTGGCATTCAACACCCGTGTCCCACAGACATTGTTGAACAGACTCCAATTCCTTGGTCTAAGTACACCACTGTGCAACTGGGTGTCGGACTTCCCAACCAACAGACCTCAGACTGTCGGGATGCACAACTCCTCCCTCCCCATCCTCAATGGGGGTGCCCCACAGGCCTGAGTACTGAGCCCACTGCTGTACACCCTGCCCACACATGACTGTGCGGCCCAACACCCGAGTAGCCACATTTGTCGGGTTTACTGATGTCACAACAGTGCTGGGGCCCATCACCAACAATGATGAGACAGCCTAAAGAGAAGAGGTCGAAGAGCTTAAGGCCTGGTGCCAGGCAAATAATGTGAACAAGACAAAAGAGATGTGTACTGGCTTCAGGAGAACTTGCGTCACTTATACCCCTCTACATTAGTCGAACAGCAGTGGATACTGCAAGCAGTTTCAAACTTCTGGGAGTGCACATCTCTCTCAATTTCTCATGATCCCAGAACACATTCTACCCAATTGGGTAAAGCTCACCAACACCTCTGCTTCCTAAGGAGGCTGAAGAGAGCTGGACCATGCACATCCATACCATGTCATTCTACAGGTGAGCTGTTGAGAACATCCTAACATGCTGCATCACTGCATGGCACAGAAACTGCACTATGGTAGGCAGGAAGCCTCTACAACAGGTAGTCAAAACTGCCCAATACATCAGCGGCACCAGCCTACCCACCATCAAGCACATATATACAAAAAGGTGCCAGAAAAGGGGCAGTAACCTCACGAAGGATCCCACCCACCCTGCTCTGGAACTGTTTGTCCCACTCTAATGAAGGAGGAGGCTATGCAACATCTACACCAGGACTACCAGACTCAAAACCAGTTACTTTCCCCAAGCAGTAAGGCTGATCAACACCTCCACCCACTAACCCACCCCTCCACACCCCCAAACACCACTACTTTATCATTTCCTGTCAGTCACCTTGCGTACTGACACTTCTGTACCTAAGGTCATTTTATGAACATACAATTAATCTATGTATATAAACTATCTTATGGATTTTCATTTATTGTGTTTTTTAATTATTGTGTTAGTTATTTAGTTTTCTGTGCTGCTTCAGATTGGGAGTAACAATTATTTTGTTTTCCTTAACACTTGTCTACTGGAAATGACTTAACAATCTTGGAAGTGGTGTATATGGATTTTAGTAAGTTGTTTGACAAAGTTCCCCATGGTAGACTCATTCAGAAAGTCAGGAGGCATGGGATGCAGGGAAACTGAGCTGCATGGATTCAGAATTGCCTTGCCCACAGAAGGAAGAGATTGATTAGAAGGAGTGTACTGGAAGAGATTGATGGAGAAGGAGTGTACTCCCGTCTGGAAGTCAGTGACCAGCAGTGTTCCAGAGGGATCTGCTCTGGGGCCCCCTGCTCTTTGAGTTTTATAAATGACTTGGATAAGGAAATGGAAGGGTGGGTTCAAAGGTTCAGTGATTAATTTTTAGAGTTTAGATTATGAAGACACGCAGTCCTCTTTTATTGTCATTTAGTAATGCATGCATTCAGAAATGATACAATATTTCCTCTGGTGTGATATCACAAAACACAGGACAGACCAAGACTGAAAAAACTAAGAAAACCACAGAATTATAACATATAGTTACAACAGTGCACAATACCATAACTTGAAGTACAGTCCAAGGCACAGTAAAAAAAAGTTCAGTCTCTCAAATGTCCCATATCTCACGCAGACGGAAGAAGGAAGGGAAAAACTCTCCCTGCCATGCCCGACCAGTCTGTTTGAGTCGTCCGAAAACTTCGAGCCTCCGATCAGCTCTCCGACACCGAGTACCAAGCACCATCTCTATCCGAAGGATTCGACCTCAATCTCGGTCGCCAACAGCAGGCAAAGCCGGGGATTTTGAGGCCTTCCCTCCGAAAGATTCTCGACCGCACAGTAACAACAGCAGCGAACCTGCGTTTCAGAAATTTCTCCAGATGTTCCTCTGTGCTTTCACATCTGTCTCCATCAAATCAGAATTGTCCACAGCCCCTATTTAACAGATACGATATCATTTTCACCAGAGGGCTGCGCACCTATTATCAACGTACGTATACTGAAATTTGTCTCTTTTCTGGATAGCCCAAGAATACAGAAAACCATAGAAGTGGTTGAAAGAGAGACATCATTCCCCCTCTGCATGGGGGGGGGGGGAGAGCTCTCAAACCCCCAAACCCCCCAATCCCTTCCTCGTACAGAAACTAACATGGTCACCCACCTGGAGAAATGGCATCAAGAACATCAAACCCCAACCCCATTCTCACAATACTCCAGGTGAGGCCTCATCAGTGCTTTATAACATTACATCCTTGCTTTTATATTCTAGATGGAGATGAGATTGAAAAGATCAACAGTGAGAATCAGAGAATCAAATCAAAAACCAGGAACATCAGAAAGAAATATTAACTGATGTACGATAAGTGAAGATTTAATGAGTGGCACTGTAGCATAGCAGTTAGTGTAATAGAAACATAGAAAATAGGTGCAGGAGTAGGCCATTCCGCCCTTCGAGCCTGCACCGCCATTTATTATGATCATGGCTGATCATCCAACTCAGAACCCCACCCCAGCCTTCCCTCCATACCCCCTGATCCCTTTAGCCACAATGGCCATATCTAACTCCCTCTTAAATATAGCCAATGAACTGGCCTCAACTGTTTCCTGTGGCAGAGAATTCCACATATTCACCACTCTCTGTGTGAAGAAGTTTTTCCTAATCTCAGTCCTAAAAGGCTTCCCCTCTATCCTCAAAGTGTTTACAGCACTAGTGATCACAGTTCAATTTTCATCGCTCTCTGTAAGGAGTTGGTACATTCTCCACACAAATAGGTGGGTTTCCTCCAAGTGCTCCAGTTTCCTCCCACGTTCCAAAGATTAGGGTTAGTGAGTTGTGGACATACCTTATATACTTTATTGTCGCCAAACAATTGATACTAGAACATACAATCATCATAGCGATATTTGATTCTGTGCTTCCCACTCCCTGGATTACAAATCGATAGTAAATATTAATAATTTAAATTATAAATCATAAATAGAAAAATGGAAAGTAAGGTAGTACAAAAAAACCGAGATGCAGGTCTGGATATTTGGAGGGTACGGCCCAGATCCGGGTCAGGATCCGTTCTGCAGTCTTATCACAGCAGTATTATCATTTCTGCTTGTGGCCATCAAACTTTACAACTCCTCCCTTGGAGGGTCAGACACCCTGAGCCAATAGGCTGGTCCTGGACTTATTTCCTGGCATAATCTACATATTACTATTTAACTATTTATGGTTTTATTATTAATTAGTTATGGTGCAACTGTAACGAAAACCAATTTCCCCCGGGATCAATAAAGTATGACTATAGTTGGAAAGAAGCTATTCCCAAATCTGGCCGTACGAGTCATGCTGTTGGAAGCATAGTGTCACTTGCAGGCTGCTCCAGCTCATCCTCAGACTGTGTTGGTCGTTGATACAAATTTCACTCTGCGTTTCATTGTATATGTGACAAAGCTCATTTTAAAAAGCTCAGCCCACAAATAAAATCGATCCCGGGCTTTGTGAGAATTCTTTCAGCGGACAATTCCCCTTTGAACCACACGATGGCGCCTGGACTCCACTCCACCCCACCCGAAGCCGCCGATCTTCCGAACAAGCTCATCTGAGGGTCCGTCGGAAGAATCGCTCTCCAGCGTCGGAGAGTCAGTCGTTCTGAGGCAAGGTTGTTAGCCTGAGACTGCATTCACAGAGCAGAAGATGAGGGAAAGTTTACTCAGTTTATCCAAAGTTTGTAAAACGTGGGAGGCCTAAATAATGAAGGGTTCAAAGTAGACAAAATTTTGTGGCCTGGTAAGTATGTATGTATTAATGTATACATTATACACAATCTTGAGATTCATTTTCTTGCAGGCAACTATAATAAAAAAAATACAATAGAATCCACGAAAGGTCACACATAATAAGGCAGAGTCGTTGAAAGTGAGTCTACAGGGTGTGGAGTTACTATTTAATTATTATGGTGCAACTGTAACGAAAACCAATTTCCCCCGGGATCAATGAAGTATGACTATGACTGTGAGTTAGTTCAGTGTAAAGCCGGTCCAGGAGCCTGGTGGCTGTAGGGCAACAACTGGTCCCGAACCCAGACCCCCGCACCCCCCGCCCGATGGTAGCGCGAAGAGAGGGAGATGGGTCAAATGCAGCCAGACGGGACGGGCTTTGGGGGGATCTTGGCCGGCACGGGGTAGTGGGGCGCAACACCGGTTCGTTTTCCACTCCCGGACCTTGACGCTTCAACCGGCTGGAAGTCCACCCCAGCACCCGCTGTCCCGGCAATGGTCGGACCTGCAATTTCTGAGGGTCAAGTTCACCAAATTCGTAAGATCGCTAGTTCGGTTAGACGGTTCAAAAGTTCGTTTCTAAAGGGAAATTACAGGCTGCGGATTGCAGTGATCATAGTTCAGAAGAAGTTTATCTATTGGAATATATAGTAGTTTTGTGACCTGTCGCAAAATGTCGCTGTATATCGCCATGTTCAACGCGTGGTGGATTCAGAAACATGTTCCATATCCTCAGCCCTCCACACCGACCTCACCTGACCCACCTAGAAAACGAGGCCTCGCACTCCAGGGTGTTGTTCAGCAAGCTCAGTTTGGCGTTTAACATGATCATCCCTCAGAGGCTGGTGGGTAAACTGCCCTCGCTGAGACTCACCCTTTCCCACTCATCCCCACCTAGTGACTGGGCATTTACTGTTTACCTGTGCTGTGCACTCCATGCATCTTTGAATTATACGTTATTTACTTAATAATGGTAATATTTTGCTTTCGTCGTCGTGGCTATCCGTCGAGGTCGAGGATGATGGTCTTTGTTCTGCTGATCTACTTATGGGCTCTCAAGTGGCTTATGAGTCCAATCTTGGTTCTGAAGGTTCTTTCACATTCAAGACAGGTAGTTCCAGATGGCAGATTGGGCTTTGGTTGTTGCTGCCTATCTTTCCATTTTCTTCTCTTTTCTTCTAATTCTGCACATCTGTTGGCTTTGAAAGTTGCTGTTCCTTCTCGGATGATGGCTTGCCGCAGTTTCCTGTCCTTGGCATTGGTTTCCCAATTGTTGTCCATGTTACATTTCTTCATGTTGGCTTTTAAGACATCTTTGAATCTCTTCAAAGAAATGTATCATTTCTTAATGCATGCATTACTAAATGACAATAAAAGAGGACTGCATGTCCTCATAATCTAATAATCTAATCTTCTGTTGTTTGCCTCTTTTACATTTGCCTTCTTTAAACTGGGAGAAGATGATTTGTTTAGGCAGACGTTCGTCTTTCATATTTTGCTTTATGTGCAGTGTGTGATATATGTTTGTGGATGCGCCAAGGTCTGTAAGACTGTTTCGTTTGGTTGTATATATGCACAGTTAGATGACAAAATTGAAGTTGAATTTGAACTTGTCATCATAGGGAATACTAAAGTTGGTACAAGTCCATATACAAGCCTGGTGACTATACTGTACAATGAGGGAGAGGTGGGTCTGCCCATGAGCAGAAAAGGCTGCAGAAAGTTGCAAGCTCACTCAGCTCCATCACGGGCACTAGCCACCCCACCATCGAGGACACCTTCAACGACGCTGCCTCCAAAACGTAGCATCCGTCATTAAGGACCCCATCACCCAGAACATGCCCCCTGCTCATTGCTACCGTCAGAGAGGAGGTGCAGGAGTCTGAAGACACACATTTAATGATTTAGGAACACACCACCCTTGTAGACTACTGTTTCTGATACTGATAGTGGATGATCAGCCATAATCACAGTGAATGGCGGTGCTGGCTCGAAGGGCTGAATGGCCTACTCCTGAACCTATTGTCTATTTCTTTTTGCTCTCTTTTTGCACTACTATGCTGTGATATTAAAACTGATTCAGATTGTCATTTCCTTCCTTGTCTTCTAAGCTGCAGTAGACATCACAACCCAGCGGAAAAACAATCTCTGACTTGGATTTATTCATCGACTGAGTTTACACAGCCCTCTTGAGTGGTGAATCCCACGGATTAACCAAAGAGAGTGCAGAAAGGATTCCCTGGGATGGTGCCTCACTGGAGGAATTCAGTTACGAGGAGAGATTAGAGTGGCTCGGTATGCTTTCCCTGAAGCAAAGTGGATGAGAAATGGTGGGACAGAGGTGTGTACGATTGAGAGTCATAGATAGTGTAGAAAAGCATAATCTTTTGCCCGTGGTAGAGATATCAAAAACATAATAGAACTCTCTGACATGGAGAGTGGGTGTTATCTAAAACTTGCTGCCGGAGGACGTGATGGAACCAGATGCAATAAATAAATTTATATGACATCTTGAGGCCTCCGTTGATCAAGGTCGACTATGGATGTTGTGTCCGAGCTGTCTACATGATATGCAAGCCAGGGCAGTACGATATGGAGAGCAAGCTGTTGCCCAAGCAAAAGGCTCCCCTGTCCATGCATCTGATGAATCTAAAAGGCAGAGATTGATACAGTTTGGCACCCGTGGTGTCACAGGATTTGCCAGTCTGCGTTGAACCCAACATGGGACTGCCTTAGGGACCCTAGCTCTGTATTTTTCCTCTGGGTTTACTCTGAAATCCTTCCCCATGAGTGGGTACAGCTCTGAGACAGCAGAAGTTTGAGATCGGAGTTTTCCTTCTCCAAGATGACCTGCCAACCATGACTGACAAACCCCATCCGCCCAAAGTGACCGACTTTAAGGTGCCAGTAACTGGCCTCTGCCCCTTCTTCTGCCAGTAGAAATGATTCAGCTGGGCTTAGATTATTGACTTCAGGAGGAAACCAGAAGTCCATGAGACAGCCCTCATTGAAAGATCAGAGGTGGAGAGGGTCAGTAACTTTAAGTCCCTCAGTGTTAACATTTCGGAGGACCTGGTCCTGGGCCCAGCACAAGTGCAATTTCAAAGGAAGCCAGGCAGTGCCTCTGCGTCTTTAGGAATTTGCAAAGGTTTGGCTTGACATCTAACATGTTGACAAACTTCTGTAGATATGTGGTGGAGAGTATATTGTCTGGCTGCATCAAAATATGGTTTGGAAACACCAATGCCCTTGAATAGAAATTCCTACAAAAAGTAAAGGATATGGCCCAGTCCATCACAGGTAAAACCCTTCCCACCATTGAGAACATCTACAATGAGCTCTGTCGCAGGAAAACAACATCCCTCATCAAGGACGTCACCACCCAGGGCATGCTCTCTTCTCACTGCTGCTATGAGGAAGAACGTACAGGACCCTCAGCTCCCACACAACCAGGTTCAGGAACAGTTATTACCCCTCAATCATCAGGCTCTTGAACCAAAGAGGATAACTTCACTCAACTTCATTGGCCCTATTGCTGAACTGTACCATAACCTATGGACTCACTTTCAAGGACTCTTTATCTCATGCTTTCAATAGTTATTGCTTATTTAAATTAGATTAGATTCAACTTTATTGTCATTGTTTAAGTACAGAGAGGAAATTAAGAACCTGGTGGCATGGTGCGAAGACAATAACCTATCCCTCAATGTCAGCAAGATGAAGGAATTGGTTGTTGACTTCAGAAGGAGTAGTGGACCGCATGACCCAATTTACGTCGGTGGTGCGCAAGTGGAACAGGTCAAAAGCTTTAAGTTCCTCGGGGTCAATATCACAAATGACCTGACTTGGACCAACCAAGCAGAGTCCACTGCCAAGAAGGCCCACCAGCGCCTTTACTTCCTGAGAAAACTAAAGAAATTTGGCCTGTCCCCTAAAACCCTCACTAATTTTTATAGATGCACCGTAGAAAGCATTCTTCTAGGGCGCATCACAATCTGGTATGGAAGTTGTCCTGTTCAAGACCGAAAGAAGCTGCAGAAGATCGTGAACACGGCGCAGCACATCACACAAACCAATCTTCCGTCCTTGGACTCACTTTACACCACACGCTGTCAGAGCAGTGCTGCCAGGATAATCAAAGACATGACCCACCCAGCCAACACACTTTTCGTCCCTCTTCCCTCCGGGAGAAGGCTCAGGAGCTTGAAGACTCGTACGGCCAGATTTGGGAACAGCTTCTTTCCAACTGTGATAAGACTGCTGAACGGATTCTGACCCAGATCTGGGCCGTACCCTCCAAATATCCGGACCTGCCTCTCGTTTTTTTTGCACTACCTTACTTTCCCTTTTCTATTTTCTATTTATGATTTATAATTTAAATTTTTAATATTTACTATTGATTTGTACTCCAGGGATCAGGAAACGCAGAAACAAATATCGCTGTGATGATTGTATGTTCTAGTATCAATTGTTTGACGACAATAAAGTATAAAGTATTGTGCTGAGTACAGATACAAAGCCAATGAAATGCAGTTAGCATCTAACCAGAAATGCAAAGAATAGTGTTATTTACAAAACAACTGCAAATAAAAAGTGCTACAGCACACAAATATAGAAGTACTGAGACAGTACAATATGGGTGTAACACTGCTTAGCGCTATGATGTGAGGTTCATCAGGGTCACAGCCTCAGGGAAGAAGCTCTTCCTGTGCCTGCTGGTGTGGGAGTGGAGGCTCCTGTAGCGTCTACCGGATGGGAGGAGAATAAAAAGTCCATGGTTAGGGTGAGATGCATCCCTGATAATGCTTTTCACCTCGCCCAGGCAACGTTTATGGTAGATGTTCTCAATGGTGGGAAATTGGGTGCCGACAATCCACTGGGTAGTTTTCACCACACGCTGGAGTGCTCTGCGGTCCGATACAGGACAATTGCCATACCACACTGAGATGAAGTTGGTGAGTATGCTCTCAATGGTACAGCGGTAAAAGTCCATCAGTATCCTAGGACAGAGGTGAGCTTTCAATAATGCTCCACAGGAAATAAAGGCGCTGTTGCACCTTTTTGATCAGGATGGAGGAGTTCAGGGACCAGATGAGATCCTCGGAAATGTGGACACCAAGGAATCTGAAGCTTGATACATGCTCCACTACAGCTCCATTGATGTAGATGGGGACGTGAGTGTGGCTCCTAGCATGCCTGAAGTCCACAATGATCTCCTTGGTCTTCTGGGTGTTAAGGACCAGGTTGTTGTCAGCACACCACACGGCCAGGTGCTGGACCTCGTCCCTGTAGGCCGTCTCATCATCCCCTCTGATCAGACCAACCACCATGGTGTCGTCTATGAACTTGATTATGGAGTTAGAACCATGTACAGGAACGCAGGATTTATTTATCATTATTATTTCTTTTTTTTGTATTTGCTCAGTTTGTCACCTTTTGCACACTTGTAGAACATTGAAGTTGGTGCTGTCTTACATTGATTCTGTTAAGGTTATTATTCTATACATTTACTGAGTAAGCCCATAAGAAAATTAATCTCGGGGCTGTATATGGTGCCATATATGAACTTTGATAATAAATTTATTTCAAACTTACTAGCTAAGCCACATGTGAGGGGCCAGGAGCAGGACTTGGTTGTCAGAGGCTATTTGAGATGCACACCACTGGGAGCATTTAATAGGTAGAGGGAGCTTATCCTCACAACCACCTCAGGCTATGACAACTTAGGACACAAAATGAAATTTTCACTCATTTAAATAAGGAAGGAATAGGATAAGACCATGGGACCATGTGTATGTTGCTCAGCTATCAGGCCTGTGTCTCTCCCTCCAACACCAACAATCTGACTATCGGCACTACCAGTCCTAGGGCCGGGTCTCAGTCTGGAACCATTGCTCTGTCTCCAAGGATCTGCTGAGTTCCTCAACCAGTGTGACTCCAGTGGAAAAGCTGGCTGACATTTACCCTATCTATACCCCTCATAATTTTTTTTATACATCAAAGCTTCTCTCATTCTCCAAGGAATAAAGTTCTAACCTATTCAACATTTCCCTATAACTCAGGTTCTCAGTCCTGGAAACATCCTCGTAAATTTTCCCTGTACTCTTTCAATCTTCTGGTATCTTTCCTGTATGTAGGTGACCCGAACTGCACACAGTACTCCAAATTTGGCCTCACCATTTAATGCCTCACGTCGACATTAGAGGCAACTCATTTTCAGAGGTGTAAATGGACTTGGGAGTCCTTGTGCAGGGTTCCCTGAAGGTTAACTTGCAGGTTGAGTGTGTGGTGAGGAAGGCAAATGCAATGTTAGCATTAATTTCCAGGGGACGAGAAAATAAAAGCAAGGACGCAATGCTGATGCTTTATAAGACATTGGTCAGACCAAATGTGGAATACTGTGAACAGTTTTGGATTCCTTATCTGGGAAAGGAGGTACAGGCATTGGAGAGGGTCCAGAGGAGGTTCACAAGAATAAGAGGATTAATGTATGAGGAGTGTTTGATGACTCTGAGCCAGGAGTTTAGGTTGCTGGTGGTGGGGTGGGAGACCTCATTGAAACCTACTGAATACTCTAAGACCTAGACAGTGAACGTGGAGAAGATGTTTCCAATAGTGGGGGAGTCTAGGACCACGGGGGTACAGCCTCAGAATATAAGGACATTCCTTTACAACAGAGATGAGGAGGAATTTCTTCATGAGGAGAAGGTAGGAGAATGGGATTTTAAAAAATCAGCCATGATAGAATGGTGGAGCAGACGTGATGGGCTGAATGGCCTAATTCTGCTCCCGCAGTATGACTTATAGTCTTCTGTTCTAACAGGTCGCAGTGGCTTGTAGACTCTATCATGGGCACTAATCCCCAGCAGTGAGAATACCTCGAAGGTGGCATCCATCATGAAGGACACTTGCCATCCAGGTCTCGGCCTTTTCTCATTACTACTGTCAGGGAGGAGGTACAGGAGCTGAAGATCCACGAGCAACGATGCAGGTGCAGGTACAGCTTCTTCCTACCTGCCGTCAGACTTCTGAACGGTTATAAACTCAGTCAGCTCCATAGTGGGCACGAACCTCTGTAGGATACAGGACATCTTCAAGGAGTGATGCCTCAAAAAGGCAGCGTCCATCATTAAGGACTCCCGTCAGCCCAGGTCATGCTTTGTTCTCATTGCTACCATCAGGAAGGAGGTACAGAACCCTGAAGGCACCCACTCAAATATTCAGTATCAGCTTCTATTCTTCTGCCATCCGATTTCTGATTGGACAATGAACCCATGAACTCTACCTCAACACTTGTTTTTATTTCTATTTTTGCACTAGTTTAATTTAACTATTTTATACATATATAAAAACACTACCTCATTATTCCTTTTTCTTTGCACTGTTTAGTTATTGTATTTTATATCAATTTTATGCCTTTGCACTTTACTGTTGCTGCACATTAACAAACTTCCTGCCATCTAAGTCAGTAATAATATATACCTTATTGAGGTTCTGATGACGTTTCATTGGAATTGGGGTGGACAAAGATGGGTAGGCCTTACCTGCAGTATCCCATGCTGTGAATGTATGAAAGAAAATGAGATGGTAAGGGTTAAAATTCTGAGAGAAATGTGTAGGATTAGGTAACGGCATCTTCCCCTTCTCGCCAGATGTTACGCGCTTTTCTGGAATGGGTTGTGTTGATACTTGCCTGGTTCCGCTGTACACTGTAGCAGTTAGTCATGCAGGGAACCATGCAAACACCAGGTCTCTGTTCCGGAGGCTCTGACTCATCCTTGTAGATCTCATCTAACAACGTGACTGGGATCATCTGCAGTGGGCTGTGGGGATCCTCTGCAGATTTTATCCCCTAACCTGGTTGCAGCATGGTGGGATGGAGATGCATCTCGACCCAAGGAGGCGTAAGGTGCTCCTTCCCTCCGCTGGCCTGCAGGTCAACCTTGGGCAAGGTGTAGCACCTGCTTAGACCCTCCGATCAGGGTCATGTGAGGCCATGGGAACAGGAGGTGGATGGTCGTACGAGCAGTTTTGGTGCATATCACAAGTCCTGGTTATGCGACCACTGACACCCCAGGCAGACAATCTCTGAAGAGTATTGATAATGGCTGGGGTCACCTGTCTTGTAAAGACACTGCTCTGAGGAAGGCAATGGTAAACATTTTCTGTAGAAAAAAATTGCCAAGAACAGTCATGGCCGTAAGACTATGATCACCCACATCATGTGACAGGGCAAGTAATGATGATAATGACGAACTTTGTTGTGTTAGCTGAATGGGTGAAGTCCAAGCAGATAGCAATCAAGAATCTGTAGCCGTGACTACCTGCTGAGCCACCAAAAAACATATGACAACAGATTCAGAGGCTCTTCCTTCCACTGGGTATGTGCCAGTTTCCAGGGGAGTAATCTGTATGGTATAGATGCGCCAGAGAGAACATCCTATCCAGATGCATCATGGCTTGGTACAGCTCTGCCTGAGACCCCAGAGGTAAACACAGGAGATTCTGCAGATGCTGGAAATCTTGAGCAACACAAGCAAAATACTGGAGGAACTCAGCTGGTCAGGGAGCGTCTATCGAGGGAAATAAACAATCCTGAAAAAGAAGGGTCTTGGCCTGAAACATTGAAAGTTTATTCCTCTCCATAGGCGGCTGCCTGACCTGCTGAGTTCCTCCAGCATTTTGTGTGAGAACCTGCAGAGAGCTGTGAACACAGCCCAGCACATCACAGGAACCAGCCTCCCCTCCATGGAATCCGTCGGCACTTGGTAGACAGGAAGTTTATCAAGTATTATCGAAGACTCCACACACCCCACCACAGACGACAAATTTCATGACATATGCCAGGATTGTATAGGGTGACATATATGTACCTTGATAATAAATTTACTTTGAACTTTGGTATTAAATCTGATTCCGATTCTTTATTTCCCAGCTCCCTCCCCATCGGCAGAAGGTGAGAGACAATTACCACCAGGCCCAGGGATGGCTTCCGACATGCTGTTGTTCATTGGCACCTGCTCAAGGGTCTTGGTCCAAAACCTGGACTATTTATTCTTCTCCAAGCTTGCTGCCTGACCTGCTGAGATCCTTCAGCATTTTATGTCGGTTCCAAAATCTTCAGGAGGCAAATCTTTGAGCGCTGTGAGAGCATAAGAGTTAACAGCAGAACAGATAGGTGAGAAATGCAACGCAAAGAGAAATTGGAGCATTTAAGATATCAGGGAAACTGAGCCTTAGAGTGCAGATTCTGCTACATGTGGGTTTGATTTAAGCAAATGGCTTACTTTCACAATCAGCACTTGTGGAATTGATTTTGCATACAGATTTGCTTGTTCAATAATGATGATTAGTGTGGTGAGGAGATGAGAGCTATAGAATATTTTGAACTGTGGCAGTGCCTGAACAAGAGCTTGTTAAGCAACTTTTTTTTTCGACCATCATTTTCAGCCGCTCTCCACTGACGGGTCTCTGAACTTTGGACGGTGACATCTCATCCTCTGCTCCTCTCCTTGATGTTCCCCTCAGGAAACGACGCTCAGAATAACAATCACGTTTATTATCACTCACTCACATGATGAAATTTGTTTCCTGACAGCAGCACAGTGCAAAGCCACAAAATTACTCTACGTTACAAAGTAATATGGTGGGGGGAATGTATGGGGTGTCCAGGGAGGGGTAACACCTCTGGTGAAAGGGCTCATCTTTGGTCCCCACTGGACACTCAGCTCTCACCTGTGGCTCAAGTAGTTGTTTGACAGCGGCCATATCTTGGTATACTGCTTCAACAGGCGGGTGAAACCAGGTGAGGGTAACTGGCAACCTCACACTCCAGTGAGTAGGGACCTGCCTGCCCTAGCGTGCAAGTCAGCACCAGTGGACTGGGTGGACAGGATCTACAGTGAGATCCAACGGCCAGGAAGCTGGTACCGCAACGCTCTGTGGAGTGCGAAGAGCATGACAAGGTAGAGAAGACGTCGTAGTCATCCTCTGCAACCGAGAAGGACCCCAGTTTGTGACACGTGCTGGTACCACCGGACCCAGATTTCTGCGGTCGAGAGAGTGGAACTGCCTCACTGCAACGGCCTTTCCATTTGAAGGAAAAACTCTCCCGCACAGGTCTCCTGTCGTCGTCAAACATGATGGATAACCACTACAAAAGTCAATAGTGAAGAGAAAGGAATAAGGAGGCAGCGTTAATGGCTTTGTGGACCATTCAGAAATCTGATGGTGGAGGGGAAGAAGAATGAGTATTGAAAGGCCTGGATAGAGTGGATGTGCAGATGATGTTTCCTATAGTGGGGGAGTCTAGGACCAGAGGGCACAACCCCAGGATACAAGAACATCTCAGTAGAATGGAGATGAGGAGGAATTTCTTTAGCCGGAGAGTGGTAAATCTGTGGAATTCATTCCCACAGACAGCTGAGGAGGCCAAGTCATTGTATATATTTAAAGTGGAAGTTGATAGGTTCTTGATTAGGAAGGGTGTGAAAGGAGAATGGGGTTGAATGGGTTAATAAATGGTGGAGCAGGCTCATTGGGCCGATTCTGCCCTGTGTCTTATGGTCTTTTAGTCTTAACAACATATTTCATGGACAATAAACACGATTTTGTTTCTGATACACTGCCCTGTCTGTTTGTAACACCAGACCAGCAGAGAAAGGCAACCTCAGTACGACTGGATCTGGACCCAGTGCCCCTTCCCCAGATTTCCTCGTGCCAAAGGCAGCTCATTTTCAGAGCCCCACAGGAAGCAAACAGCAACAAAAGAGCAGTTTGCCATCAATGATAAATACTGTGTTTAAGGTTTTCTCAGAGCAGAAGGTACATTGGCTGAACTTTACAGTTTGGTGAATAATGAGACATTACGCTGACCTATTCTGATGAAAAGTAATTGCTTAGTATTTATAAAAGTCAAAAATGGAGCCAATAATCCCCTGTTAAATTGATAGCCGTCGCAAAATGTGCCTAGATATGAAACAATGTTG